>NC_067399.1:403655641-403961266 GCF_016432865.1 Antechinus flavipes | reverse complement strand
GGATCACTCATTTATTTCTGCATTTTTCTTTCCTTGGAATACAATTTGGCATTCATAATAAGCATTTATTTGTGAAATTAACTGAAAAAATTAAAATTAGGGGGAAAAAAAGGTGGATGGGGATAGGTAGGTAAAGGGAGAGTACCAGATTGTCCTTACATTATTATCTTGGCAAATTCATAAAAAGAAGTTGTGGTATGGTAGAAAGAGTAGTCAGAAATCTGGGTCCAAAATGCCAACTACAGGCACTTTCTGACTATAAATTTGGGCAATTTGCTAACTTCAATGAGTTTCTTTGGATCAGATTTAGAATTAACTGGAATAGTCTTCAGAGTACAAAGCCATATGTTTATAGATAATGAAACTGAGGCCCAGAGAAGTTACATGATTTGCCCAATGTCGTAATGTAGTTAGTATGTATATATATGTATGTGTTGGGGGGAAGGGGTTTGAATCCAGGTCCTATGATTTCAAAATCAAGGCAAGTTCAATTGTAGCATAGTTTTCTCATCTGTAAAATGAAGAAGCTGGACAAGATAATGATAATACTAATGTTCCCTACCTTACCAGGCTTTCTCGAGGACCAAATAAGATCATTTATCTGATGTCATCTATAATTGTTGATATTATTATCATGGTATGGTCCACCTAATATTCTTTATGATTCTGTAACATTCTTTCCCAACTCTAACAGTTCTAAATCATCAGAAAAGCAACAAAGAGTCTTTGGGCTAGTGGCCAGGAGTTTTTGTCTGTTATATTTCCCCCTCATTTTTGTTAGCTTCCTCTTGTACCCCGTAATGGGTTAGTTATATAACCAAGAGCTTGTTTCAGGATCCTACAAATCACAACGCTGTCCTAATCCTCATTCAGCCCTCCTTTACACATCCCAGTCCCCAAGCCTCCAGAATTTGTAACCTCGATCTTTTTCAGGTTATCATCATCTGTCAGATATGAAGTTAAACAACAAAAAACATGTCAGGTGAAGGACTGGAAGAGACACTTGACTGTTTACGAGAAATATTCCATTACAATCTGACGCACAAGTTACCAATGAATCTGCCAGCGAGGAGCCTAGTGGATTTCTCCCTGGGGCTAAGAAAGGTTACCCAGTTTTCTGGGTTGATTAGCAGCTGAGTTCTAACTGATGTTTATCCTCTCTGGCTCTTTGGAAAATGCCCTAGGAAAACCTGAGTCCAAATGTTGCAGGGAAGTCTTATACATTGAATGCATTGAATTAGGATAACCAGTTTGAAATAGAAAGAGCTTTGGCTGGCTATGCTACACTGGTTGACTAATACACATGCATAGAAAGATTGTATTTCCTTTCTGAAGTTTATGTCAGGCGCTGGGAGGTAATGAAATTAATTTTTGCTCTGCTGATTGGGATCATTTGGGAGGGGGGTGGAGTGTCTGTTTTCTCTCCTTTGTTTCTTTTATAGACTTCTGCAGTGCGCCATGAATAGAAATGAATTTAATAACGCCCAACAGTTGGTTTGAGTTTGGTTTCTGCTTTGCAATATGTCTTCTTGTTCTCGCCTATTTTGGCTTTTTAAGGTCTGGGAAAATAATAAAGAAAACCTTTTCTTGTGTGATGGGATACAAGCAGGGGCTTGATTCTTGTCTTTTCCAAAGACTGTCTGGAGTATGGTTCTGCTTTTATGAGAAGTTGGACAATTCAATTTCTCACTGGGTATCAGTTTCTCAGCTATAAAAGGATGGGGTTAGCGCAGACTAATCCTAAAATCCTTTCCAATTCTAACTTTCTAGGTTTTAAAGTTCCTTTCGAATCCTGACATTTTAGGATCCAGGATCTTCCAGCTCTAAAGTTTCTGTTCCATGGTTCTTTCTCTGACATTCAATGTTTTAAGATCCTTTTCAGTTCTGACATTCTAGGACTTTAAAATCTGGTTACCTAGAGAGGAATTGTTGAAATGGAGAAAAAACATAGCAAAAGTCAAGAAGTGTAGCCCTAAAACTTCCCTTTAGGAAATAAAATATTGATAGCTAATGTCTCTCCTCATATATTGTAGTCTCTTCATATGTAGCAGTCATTCTTTTTTCTCTGACTTTTTCTTTCCCCTTATATCTATTTTTCTCCTTTTTTTTCTCCCTCCCTCCCTCAAACGAATGCTATTTCCATGCACTTTTAACCTTCCTAATATTCCCAAAAGAACTGTGCATAGAAATAGCCACATTTCTCCATTTTAGTAATGAGAGCTCTCCAACGCCCATTGCAAATGAAGAAGGTTCAGGCAGATTTTCGCAGGGAAATCCACCACTTAAATTCTCTCGTCTTTCTCCCAGAAGATGAGATATCTTGCCAATTTCTCCAGTGAAGTGGAGGCCCGAGTCTTTTTCCAGCGTGAACATTAAATCTTGGTTTTGTTTTGTCTTTCTAAGTGTGTTTACTAAGCCCATTAGCGGGAATTGATGGCTATGGTCTGGCCCCCTTTAAATAATAATAATAATAATAACGATAAAAACAATAAGACAGTTTCTTCCCGAAAAATCTCTCTTTGAAATCTGGTGCAGGGGAGGAAGCCCAGGAAATTGGCCGCAGTTCACAAAGCATGGCTATCAAGCAGCTGTTCCCTTAGTGCTTTTAAAAGTTTTGAGACCCTTAATATTTTTCCTTCGCTCGTGGCAATGGATTTCATGTTTAGTGTGAGCGCCGTTTCTCCCTGGGCCAGACCCAGGCCTCCTCTGCAGGACGCAGCAGCTGGCGGTCTAAACCCCTCTCCTTTTAAACAGTTCCGGCTCCGCGCTGGAACTGACTGCTTGCTGGAGGGACAGATAGGGATCGCGATGTGGATCAACTCCAGCCCCGCCGCCGCGCTGGGGAGACGCCGGGACAAGCTCGGCGGGGTGCGTATATGTCCTGGGGAGTCCCTCTCCCGACCTGCCCAACGGCACAGAAGCAATAGTCTCAACCTCGGCCTCGAGGCTGAGGGCTCCTGGGGAAAGAGTTGTTTTCCCCCATCTCCTTTTCGATCTCCTCGGGGCTCTAAGATGCCTTGGATGGTGTTCTGTATGTACTTTACTGTATTTCTTATTGAATCCAGTGCTATTCTTTGTATATCACCTAAAGCAGCGACTTCAAGGACTTGGGAACTCTCCTGCAGTTGTCCGAGCTTGGCTTTGGCTGAGGCCCTGGGCAAGAAAGGAATATGGAGGTCTGAGTTCGAGTCTCATCTGGGCCAATGGGCTCAGTGTCAGTTTTGAGCTAGTTAAACTTCTTCCCTTTCCCCCCTCATCCCTTGTCTCTTGGCCTCAGTTTCCTTGTATATAAAAAGAAGCAGATGTGGAATAGATGGCGGAGGTCTACATGGTTTCTAAGCACTCATATGGCTTTCTTGCAATTTTATATCCCGAATCCCACAAGTTTCTGCGACAGCTCGATCTCCGATCTGGAAGCTTGGAGGAAAAATGATAAATAACCAACCCGAAGGGGGAAAACAATAAAACTAACAAATAAAAGAGTTCAGTCTGTGGTCGACCCATCTTTTCCCGAACTCCTGCTTTCGGGACCTCTTTACTCTCTAGCAACCCCGCAAACACTGAACGGTCCCGAAAAGGACCCGGGTGTATCCTGTGAAAGGACAGGTTCTCTGATCGCGGGCTGAAGGGAACATGCTGGCCTAGATAAATTCTTCAAAATATTCCTGCGGGAATTGGGGAGAGAGGAGAGACAATAGCACCGGAGATGGAGGTAGAGAATAGGGGGATGTATTCTGGGAAAATAGAGGAACTTGCCGTCGAAAATGTATGTTTCATCGAAGTTGGTTTAGTCACAAGGCATAAAACTGGAGAACCCAGGACTAAATCGCTTTTGCTCTTTGTACCACAGTTTTTTATTCGTAAAATGAAGGAGCTGGACTAGATCTTCTCTAAAGCCCCTTCCGGCTCATACATTCTCAGACTCTTATCTCGCTGCTTTTTTTGTAGCCCAAGTAAAAGGAGCGGAGGCATTAGGAGTCAAGGGACCTTCGAAGAATTAGGCTTCCTGTGTGTCTCCTGCCTTAATTAGACTTCCTGCCCTCAGCCACCCGAATTCACCACCCAGTCGGCAGAACTGGAATATTCTGGGAGTCAAAGAAGCTTCGGGAGAGGTTGAGGAAGGGACCGGGTAGGGGAGAAGAGCTCCTACTGGAGGAAAAAAGTTCTCTTCTGGGGACAGCACGCAAAGAAGCTGAGAGGAATTGTTCGGCTCGTGAGGTCGACTACCTGTGCCCTGGATTCATATTAGAAGAATGACCCCGGAGCTGACCCAGAGTCCTACCCGTAGTCGAGGCCCTGACCCCTGAAAAGGTATTGCACTGAGCCCCAGCACTGGCTGTACGGAGCCCCTGGCCAAAACTCTCTGGTAAATAAATTTCGAGCCCCCGGTTTTCGGAGCAACTGATTTATAGTAGTTGCACCTTTATTCAAGGCCCATCTTCACCCAAACCGTGAGTTTCTATTTTCCCTAATAAATCCATTTCCCAATCTGGCTCAGATTAACCTGAGCAAGTCCCGGAACAGACACTTCTCCGCAGAAAATAACGCCAAGAGGAAGCAGGAGCCAGGGCGGTGTTCAGACGGCATAGAACCTGCTGTAAACACCTTGTCATTTACAGGCTTGAGAAGAGTGGGGGAGAGCGAGAGAAAGGACACCTAGATATATTTAATTCCATCTCCTATCGCGGGCCTGGCCTCTCAGGGAGACACGGAAAATTTAATATTCTTTTTCCATGGGGTTGATTTATGAAATCCATTAGAGACCGGGCAGTCGCAGGTTTACCATAAATAGATTGTATGTCTTTAAGGCTGATGTTACAAGCAGAACAGGCTGTTTCTGTCTCTTTAGATTCTCCTCTCCTTTCCTTTTTAATTTCTCTTGGGGAAATGGGCGTCAGGAGAAACACCCTCTCTCATATCCACAATCACCTCTGTGTGGCTATGGACAAGGTATTTAACCTCTCTGGCTTTTTCTTTTCTTCTCTGTAAAGTAAAGGGCTTGGAGGTATGTTCTAAGGTTTGCTAGCTTTAACATTGTATGTTGTATGTACCAAGGTCTGTTCTAATGGTAACTTTCATTTTAGCTTGCATTTTAAAGCCCTTAGCTGCGCTAATATTCTGTACTGTATGTACTAAAGCACACTTCCAGAGTTCTATATTCTAAAGTTCTTTCAGTTCCATCCATGAACCAGTTCCTGAGGACACACTTCCACATGGAATCTCAAAGAGAATACTCCATTTCTCCGGAGGCTTAAACGGAGAGAACTGATGTATCGAGAGACACAATCTCAGAAATTTACATCCATCTCCTTTATCCTCTAGAATAACTGACTCCCTACTAGTTACTTCCCTCACCTTCACCCGAGTCTTTAGCACCTCTAAGGAGAGACGCCAGGGATAAGTCGGGTCTGGCCCAGGGACTGGAATGGGAAAGAGCACTACTACTCGGCTGCAAAGTCTTCCAAACTCTAACCCTGGAAGAGAACTATTTCAGGGGAGCGCGCGCTCCTGCGGCGGGTTGATTTATGGAATGTTACAGGGAGACGCGAATACAAAAGACAGGGGGAATATTTTACGCGACGCTAAAGTAAACAGCCGGGGCCGGCGGGGGCCAGTAGTGTGGAGTTCCTGTAATTACCCGGGATGTGACAGGCCCCTGATTTACAGCCCTATTTAGATAAGGGGTCCGCGACTGGGACGCCGAACGGCGTCAAGGTCACTGGACTCGGCGGGATGAGGTTGGGCTTCTAGGCCGAGGAGGCGCCTCCCCACATCCAGCCTGTCCTGCAGCCTCTCCAGGCGCTCCCAGGAGGGAAGGAAACCCCTGGAACCCACTGCAGGGTTGATTCGTAGCAGAAATGTTGGGGGTTGGGAGAGGAAAATAAGAGTCTTGCCCTACTTCTCACACCTCAATCCGGGCTTGTCCCAAAGGATATATATTTTAACCCAGCCCTGGCATTCAGGCTGGGAAAGAGATAATCTCAGACGGCTACTGTCCGGGAACTGAAAACAAGGACTTTGGAAGGAAGAGGTTGTTTGAGTTGGAAGGGTAAGATTCGTTGGTAAAATCACAGAAACCTTGGGCGAACCACTTCCTCTTTCTGTTTCCTAATATGTAAAATTTAAGTATGAGCTTATAATAAATAACATTTATATATTGTTTTAAGACTTATGAAGGATTTTACATACATTATCTCATTTTACTAATGCTTCTGAATCTTTATTTTAATATATTATACTGCAAGAGAAAACTTATTTTCTCTTCTACCTCTGATTTTATGTTCTTAGATCTTTTCCAGTCCCAAAATTCTGTTCTGACATCATTCCCAACGCTAATATTCTATGTTTTGATTATATATGTGGCGATAGGAGATATTTAGTGGCTTTTGTCTTTATGGGTGGCCTGTGATTCACACCTAGGTAACAAAGTTATCTTCTCCATTTTATAAAGAAAGTGATTTGCCCAAAGTCACACAATCGATAGGAGTAATTAAAAGAGCCAAACTTCTCAATGAGGTCCTTTGATTTCAGAGCCACTATTTCCCTCTTTACATCAAATTAAGGGCAGAGTCAGAATGTAACACTGGATTCTGGTTTAGTTTTCACAACACCCCTGAGTTCTGGCAAAGGCCAATCTGTTGCTACTGGAGTTATTGTGGTATGTTCCAGTCAGGATGTGTGTACAGACTTCACTAGATAGTGTGGTTCGGGAGTTGAGGAAGACAAAAAAAGATGAGAAGAGAATGATGTTGATGGGCCAAATAAGCATTAGCATTGAACTTTAGCTAGAGTAGTTCTTAACCTTTTTTCATGTCTTGGCCCTCTTTATCAGTCAATGAAGCCTATGACCCCCAAAATATAAGAATTTTGAAGAAAAGTCTTCAAATTTTGAATTATCAAAAATTTTTTTGGGAAAAAAAACTTTAAAGATTCCAGGTTAAAACACCTGATTGGGGTAAAGGAATATTGGAAGGAAAGTCTCATTCTGGAACCACCAGCCTGCCCTTCTCAGGCCCCAAAAATAGTGGCTCCAAAGGAACCCTTCTTTGCTCTTCCTACTTCTCTTTCACTCTCTGTAAGGGACAAGGGTCACAATCTTTTGCCTTCCTTGTAGCCTTTCTCCTTCAATGACTTTGGACAGTTTCTAGGCAAGGGCATTGGCCATTGCTTTGTTCTCAGGGTCCTGATAGGGTGGAGGGGAAGGGAAAAGGAAGGTGCTGGAGTATCCCAGTGTAGCCCTTGGATTGGAGATAGAAAGAAGGACTACAAAGCTAATTGACTTAATTGAAAAACTAATGAAAATGACCAAAAAGGGCAACTTGGAAGAAATTTGTGATGGTGTGGGTGGGGAGGGCAGGTGAGATACTATACATTAAGGGGCCTGCCAATTCTTCCCAAGATCTGGATAGATGGTGAAATTAAATTAAATCCTATATTTTTTCTATTTATTTATTTATTTATTAAATTAAATCCCTGACCCAGGGAGCAACCCTTCCTGCCTTTCCTCCGACACACCTGAAATGAGACCAAATTTAGAGTGCTTTGAGATAATTTGTACTTACTTCTAACTGAATAAAACACCAGATCCCAATTCTTATTTTAGGTTGAAGGGGCCTAAAAGTTACTCTCATAACAGAGGTGTCCCAGGTAGATACATGGAGAGACAGCATGTCAGCTACACACACACACACACACACACACACACACACACACACACACCCCAGTTTTTATAAGCACCAAAACTCAAATGCCATTAGTCAATTAGAAAGATTTCCAAAAGTCTGTATGTATCTGAGGAAGGATGAAAATTTGTATAATCAATGGAGAAGTATGTGAAAATGTCTGTGACAGAAAGTTGTGTGAAAAATCCAATGATGAGGATTCTACAAGAGAATATGTATGAAAAAAATAAACATCTGTGCAAATCTGATACCAAAAAACTGGAACTACAATAAATGCCTTTGAACTGGGAAAAAGAACTATAAAAATTAGAATATGAATGTTATAGAATATTACTATGATAAATACAAAAAACAAAACGAATATGAACTAATGGAAAATGAAATAAGCAAAGTAAGGAAACAATATATACCGCAATGATATATAAATTTAAAAAAAATCAACAGAAATAGAAACTGAATGCTGTGAAATTAAAAAGACCAAGGTTGGCCTCAAAGAAAAGACTGAGAAAGAATTTTCCTTTCTTACTTTGTGGAGGTGGAAAGTTACTTATAAATAATGTAGGACATGGTTGGTATTGATTAGTTTTGATGAACCGTTTTTTTCTATTTGTTATAAAGGCTAACCTAACTCTCTAGGAGAGAGAAAGGCAAAGGATAGAGTTGAAAATGTAAGTGATATAAAGACAAAAATTAGAAAGAAAAATATTTTTAAAATAAAATATATGTAATTGTAATATCTGATTTGTGAGGATATGAGTAAATTGGAAGATGTGTGCAAATGAGAAAGGTGTGTGAGGAAATAAGGATGACATTTCAGAAGGAGCGTCAATGAGGAATATCTGTAAAGATGTAATTGGAAATGTTGGGTGCAAATGTGTGGTATCAAGGATGTTATAGGAAACATATATTCCTCTGTGAAAAGATGTATTCTTGTGAATATCTGAGTTTGAGAACTGGGTTGTGTGAATATTGCTGTTTCTGCCTGTTCAAAGTGAGGAGTTGTAATGATGCTAACTTCCACAGACAGTGAAAGGAGCTCCCATCAGAGAAGTACTGGGAGTCCTGGGCCTCCCGGGCCTCCCATTAACTAGTTTTGTGACCTAGGGCAAGATATAATTTCCTTGTCCTTAAAAATGGAGGTTTGTTCCTTGTTGCTCCCTGCCCCATCCCTTTGCACCATATACCTTGTTTTGAGGAAAGCACTTGATAAGCCTTAAAGTACAATAGAGCCAAAATCCCTACTAGTTCAAATAATGATTCCTTCATTTGTCTCTTGTTTTTTCCAAAGCATTTTCACTTCTATGGTTTCAATCGATCCTCCAGTACTCCAGTGAAAAATTCACAACTTGTAAATTCCATGAAAGCAGAGACTGTGTCTCAGCTGAATTTTGTATACCCCAAACTCATCATCAGAGTGCACTCACTCCAGCCTATGCCTGTCCATAGCGTGGTGTAACTAAAAGGAAGGAAGGAAAGAAGGAAGGAAAGAGAAAGAGGGAGAACGAAGTAAGAAGAATGGAAGAAAGAAAAAAGAAGAGAAAAAAAGGAAAGGAAATAAGCATTTATGTAGTGGCATTATGTACCAGGTGTTTTAAGATGGGTGCTGTTATTTTCTCCATTTTATAGTTGAGGAAACTGAGGCAGAGATTTACCCAGGATCACACAGCTAATGTGTCTGACGCTAGATTGAACTCAAGTTTTCATGACAATAGACCCAGTCCTCTGTCTACAGTGACACTTTGCAAAGTTGCCAGAAAGAAAAGAAAAGAGAGCACCATTGTATTTACAAAAAACTTGATTGAAATCACAGGCTGGAGTGCTGGTCTAGTAGGCTTTCTTAACAAAGATAGCCAACGAATCGGTAATTTGTTTGTATAGGGAATTTCCAGTAAAGAAACTTTCTCTACTACGGAGATCAAGCCCTTTAAGGTCTTTTCGGCACTTTATGGTCTTAGAGAGCAGCCTAGGGCACTGAAAGGCTAAGTAATTTGTCCAAGCTCACCCTGGTTCTGAGGCTCTCCCATACTACTCTCAGCTCCTAGCACATTCCTATATGAACGCTCACAATTTCTCTTCCATCGCTTTGTGTCTATGTATATGAAGATTTGGGGAGGACAGCTTTGGAGCAGACAAAAATGCGGGAGGAAAAAAAAAAAAAACAACACCAAAAACTGTGGACGTGAAGGCAGTTAACTGGGATGAATATGGATTTGCCAAAATATCAGCGTAAGAACTTCCTCTTCGGAACCTGAATGGGTTTGAATACAGGAACAGGAACAGATTGGCGAAAGCAATTGAAAAGAAATAAAGGTAGGAATAAGGTTCCCTTTCTATCGCCAATCACATCCAGATTTGAGTCCCTAGTGAGCTTCTCAGTCTGTGAAGGCTCTGTGGGGGTCTTTATTCTGGTTCTAGTGTATTTCGAATGGGTCTGCGTATATCTCTAGGGCCATATGGTTTTGCGTGTCTCTGGGTTCGTGCGTGTCATTGAGTGAGTGTATTTTGGGGTAGGAATCCCATGTGTTGTATCTTAGAGAAGGGTGTGTCTTTTGGAGTAAGCGAGGGGTGCATTCGTGTGTCCTTAATATTAATCATTCGTGTGTGTCTTTAAATGTGTCTAGAGCTCTACTAAACCGGGGTGTCTGAGTCTGTATTTGTCCCCTGTTGAGTTTGCAAATGTCCCTGAATATCTTCGCTTATCTCCTCGTAGTCTCAGAGCTATACTCTCCTATACGAATCAGGCATTCTTAAGCTGTGACTGCAACTCTAGCGCAGCCCAGATGTGCGGGCGGATTGCATTCTCCCTCTACTGCCTCCCTACGGGTGGGGTCCTGGAGGAGTCTGGGGAAACCTAGTGCCTGCCCCGGTAGGCCCCCAGACCAAAAGAAGTTAGCAGCTCTGGCAGATTCTCCTCTATGCTGTTCTGAAACTGCCTAAAGGCAGACTTCACCTGTGGGTTGGAAAAAGCCAGGCCACCTCTGGCAGGATTCAGCTTACTGGGCTCACTGTTCTAGAAATTTGGATACTATGTTATAGGACTGGAACCCCAAGGATGGAAGAATGTTCAAAGGATTTTTTCCTGTAGGCTCTCTCCCCTCTTCCTTTTCACGAGGGACTGATTCTTTCCTCTCCATCCCACAACTTAAAGAGGGCTGTGGGGTCTAACCAATTTGCATCCTAGAGCGCAGATAGGTGAGTTGATAAAAGATTTAACCATAATACTAACAATAGTGCCCAGAAGAATGCCTGGCAGTTGTTGGCATTCAGTAAAGTGCAAACGGGGAAGGATAGATATCATCGAGAATGACCAGCCTGACATCGCTCTCTATCCCAACCCACCTCCGTCTTCGCTTGAGTCCAGGCGCAGGAAAAGTCGTTGGGGGTCCATGGAAACTGGGTGGGGTCAGCCGTCCTGGAGGGCGGACAGCTGTCCGGTGGGCGTTGGCTGCACAGATCTCCCACTTTTTCCTGGGGGAGGGGCAGCTGCGCTGCCTTCCTTTCTGCACTGTTGGATCCGCCCCCCTGCTATTGGCTCTGGGGAAGGATTGACATCAAAGCCCTAGCCCTATATAAGCTGCGGCCAGGAAAAGAGGCCCGAGAAGGGTTAAAATCGTCCCCTAGAGCGCCAGAGCCACAGTCAGCTCTGCAGCTAAAAGGCTGTAGCCAGCCGCCCAGATTCCCTCCCCAACCCCGTTCTGCTTCATCCCAGTCACCCGCACCCTCCTCGACGATCGGGGCTGTAGCGAATGGCGCGGCGTTAGATCCAACTGCAGAGGCAAGGCTCAATTCAGGGCCAGGGAGCTGCGCCCGCTTCACCATGAACCTAGTGGGCGGCTACCCCCATCCACACCCTCACCATCACCCCCCTCACCCTCATCCCATGCTGCACGAACCCTTCCTCTTCGCTCCAGCTTCACGGTGTCATCAGGAGCGGCCTTATTTTCAGAGCTGGGTACTGAGTCCCGGAGACGTGGCCCCAGATTTTTCTGGGAGGCGACCACCCCCGGCTGCCTATAGCCCGGATGCAGCTGGGACCGCGGGGTCAGTGCAGAGCCCTGGCAGACTGGAGGCTCTGGGTGGCCGCTTGGGCAGACGGAAAGGAGCAGGGCCCAAGAAGGAACGGCGGCGCACGGAGAGCATCAATAGCGCCTTTGCGGAACTGCGGGAGTGCATTCCCAATGTGCCCGCCGACACCAAGCTCTCCAAGATCAAGACCCTCCGCCTGGCCACTAGCTACATTGCTTACCTCATGGACGTGCTGGCCAAGGACTCTCAGGCCGGGGACCCCGAGGGCTTCAAGGCGGAGCTCAAGAAGGTGGACAGCGGCCGTGAGAGCAAGCGTAAAAGAGAACCGGTGAGTCTCTAGACCTGGGTGTCTCCCTTCCCCTTGGACCCTAGGGTCAGCTGGATGTAGTAAGTGATACTGCCCCGTCAGGGATTGAATGTATACAGTGCCAGGGAGGATAGAGTACCCAAAAGTTGCAGGCAGGGATGCTTTGTGTATTCTGGTATTTGCGTGGACGAGAATGTTTATGGAGAATTTTCAATTGCGTGTGTATAAAAGGGGCGAATTGAATTCTTCTCATTGCTCGCCAGGAAACTCCTTGTGCGACATTAAACAAGTCTCTTCACCTATTTGAGTCTCAGTGTCTCTGCAAAATTACTATCAAGACATTCAGGACGGAGAGACTAAGGATCCTTCCAGTTCGTGTTATTCCTGTTACAAATATTCTGTTCTAAGGGCCCTTCCAATTAGAGCTAACATTTTATGTTCAATACAGTAAATCCCCTTTCACTACCGACATCCAGTAGTTTCAGTTATGGGGCGCTTGCAATTCCAATATATCGGGTTCTGTGCTCCAAGAGCTCCTCCAATTCTAACTTTTTTTTTCCCCCTGAGGCCCCGGGTCAGTTCCTGAGTGCCAGAGCTGCTGGGCTTCGTTACAATTTCTGCTTTAAAAGCTCAGCCCAATTCTTTCTTTTTTAATCCGCGAACAAAAAGGGAAACGGTAACTTGCCACCCGGGTTTCTATACTCTTCTCTTTTCCCAGTTGCAGGTTCGGGAAAGAGATAGTTCTTTTTGCCCTGCGGTGGGGGACAGAGCTTCGAGGCTAGATTTCTCGGAAAGGAGACAGTAATGCGGGTGGCCTTTGTGCCAGGGCCACCACACCCCGATGTTCGCGTTGTCGGAGTATTAAACTAGATTTCAAAGTCACGAACGTTGATTTTTTTAAGGTGCACCATTTTGGGGACCCTCAATTAATTCATTTTTGTCCAGGACTTCTGCCCAGTTGTCAGAACTTCATTGGTGTTGGCCTTGTTTGGGTTTGTGCTCTCCCTAGATGCTCAGACCGGCCCCTATGTTCCCTTGGGGCTCCTTGGGCTTTTAATCAAAAGATCCACTTTAGGTTAAAAAAAAAAAAACTAACTAGAAGGGGGGTGGGGCCAGGCCGGGAGGCTGAGGCCCAGAAACCCAGACAGAAAGTCGAGGAGACAGGGTGAGATAGGAATCGGGCCTCTGGTGGCCCAAGGCTCCGTCCAGTCCAGTGCCCTGCGGGGGGTACTGTAAGGGCTTTCAGGATCTTAGGATTTAGAGCTTGCAGGAACCTTAAGTAATATTTAGTCTAGTTCTTTCCATTGAACAGGAAAGCTCATGGCTGACTGGGCGCGTTTGCTCTTCCTATCCATCTCTAGGCCCAGAGTTTTCTTCCATCATTAACTCAACGCACCCCGACTTAGTCTCGGAAAAGTAGGAGGTGAAGGAGCAGGGGCGGGGTAAGATGAGTAAGAGGGTTAGTTGGGAACTAGGATAATTTAAGAATTTGAGTTATCTTCTTTAGCATTCCTCTAGACCGGGCAGCTCGGCAGACTGGTACAATTTTCCCAGCCCCCATCTTGGTGCATAGAAGCAACTTTTTGCTCTTTGCCAAACAGAAAGCTGGTTCCTTTATTTGAAAACCTTGCCCTAACTTTCTGGAGGAGGGACTACATTGGCGGGAAGAAAAGTCTAAACCTGAATGTCTTTCGCCTTTTCCCCCTTTTCTTTTCCGGTGGTTGCGGTTCTGATCATTGCACAGCCCAGTGAAGGATATCCTCACCCCCTGGGACCTGGAGAAAAAAAGATTAAAGGGCGGACAGGCTGGCCACAGCAAGTCTGGGCTTTGGAGCTCAACCAGTGAGAAGCAGCTTCGGGAAAGGTACTCAGCACTCAGAAAATCCGCCGGGCGCCATCGGAGTACGAGGCAAGACTACTATTTCTGGCTGTCCATTATTTTCTCGTTCTGTTATGGATATCTTAAATACTCCTGAAAGTTGTCAGCAGCAAAACTGGTCAAGTGCAATGCCCTTTTAAATTGTTTTTTAACTCGTTAAGAGAAAGAAAGAAAAATATATTACATATATTATATAAAATATATCCAAGCAAACGGAAAGGGGAGCCGGTATTGACAGGCACACGAGAGGCAAATCGGACCAACCTTGCTAGCCTTCATTTCCAACCTTCGACTCACCTTTTCCGTCCTAGATTGGAAATCTGATTTTGCTCTCTTCTGTCTCCTTTTACCCATTAATTTGCAATATCACGAAGTCATTCTCTGCACAGCTTCCTGCTTTCCCGGGACTCCGGTGACCTTATATTCCACGGGAAAGGAGAGCCAGTTGGTCTGGAAATTATTCTTTTTAAACAAGTGTTGGTTTGGTTTCCGCACTTCCTGCCGAATGCCTAATAATTCCTAATTCCAAGAAAAACTTCTTATTATTTGTAAATAAAAACTTTGTTCCCGTCACTGAAGTTTTTTATGTATTTAAACTACCTAATTCTGCCTGTTTGTTCTCAGGTTTTTTGGGTAAATCTTGCTTATCCCTTACTGGTTGTGTTTTATTTTTATTTTTGTTTTATTTTTGCTACCTCAAAGCTGTTTGACTGTTTTCTTAGGGGCAGATTCACCAAAGCTGACCTTTTATTTTCTTGACCTCAGAACATTTCCATGAAAGCCTTTTGTACACAGGGTCCAAGGAGGCCAACTTTCTTACTTTTTCATTTAGAAAGCCGTTTGAATCTCCCCTTTCCTCCCACTCAAAGAAAATTTTAAAAAATGAAGAAATGGAAAAATATATTCAAAACCACCAAAAAAGATACCCCGAAAAGATCTTTTGAGTTCAATAGATGAAGACCAGCTCCTTGAAATAAGATCAGTTAGACATTGTTTGGAGTGACAGAGAGCTCACCCTGAGAGACACTGGTTAAAGAAGCAATGTTGAACAAGTGGAAAGGAAAGCTATGGGGAAAATGGCCTTCAAGATCGCTAGGAATAAAAACTAAAGTCCTTACAATTTCTTCAGCTTACCAGTACTATAATGTATGCACACGTCTATATGGTTAATGTATGTATGCTAATATGTATATGTATATATATGTATATGTATACATATATATGTGTATGTATACATATATATACATATATATGGCTTTACAATATTGGTCGAGTTGGTGGGAGAGCAAGTACATAATAAAAGAATTTTTAATTGGTGGGGAAATGGAATTCAATAGATGTATATCATTTTGCTTCTGTATACGTCTAAATGCACACGAACACCTGTGGGTAAATGTTTTCATCCTGTTTGCTTGTGAATGCGTGCTTGATTGGAGGGGAATACACCTATGCAGTTTGGGATGCAAAAGCCTGGATAAACTTTTGGGGTAATGGTGCAAAATGTAGATATGCTTGACCTCTGTGTATTTGTGACCGAGAATGGTAGGATGGTGGTGGTGGTGGTGAGTTTATTTGCACATTTAGAGGCACTTGGGCCCCTCCACCAGCATCAAAGTTGGTTCCAGAATTCCGATTTATATCTACACCAGGGTCCCTTTCAGGGACAGGGAGAAAGGAGGTTGAGCTACTTTGTGGAACTGAGACAAGGGCCAGACTTAATTGTTTAAGGAGTGCACGGAGACAGGCAATAATATAGCTCTCATATTGATCTATCAACACCCCTTACAACAGCCCAAACAGGTAGCTCAAGAATCATCCTCACTTTTTAGAGGCAGAAACTAAGATCAAGAAAGGAGTCAGTGTCTTGCTTAGAGAGTATATAGCTAAATGGAAATTCTAAAAAGCCCATGACCCAGGACAACTTGTGTATTCTAGGATTTGCCTGTCAATTGTTGGCTATTTTCTGGCACTCTTTCTCATTGGAAAGCAGAGTAGGGAGCAGGCTTCGAGAGATGGAGTGGCTTGCCCCATGATCACGAAGCTAGGAAGGGAAAGGGCAGAAGATTGCACGTGGAGAGACTGTGACTAAGGTGCACGGACACTGCGGGTGGGTGTATATGGCTTTTCATTACTCGGAGCTGTAAACACCGAGGCGGGGAGGGCAAGGAGTGGCGACGAGGCTACAGGAGCCTTTCCGGGCCCTAAAGAGTTAATAAAAGGTGTTTTATGGAGATGCCTAGGTGCGGGTCCGCCTCCGCGTCCCCAGTCTTCCCCTCAATCCCTCTTTCTTTCCCCCCCATGGGCTCCAAACTTCAAACAGCTTGGCAGTAGAAGGCAGTTTAACGAGGGCAACACTTTGGCTGCTGTAATGAGGCGGGCGAGGCCCCGATTTCCATGCCCTTCCCCCTTCTGCCCCCTCTCCGCCCGCCTCTGCCTGCCTCCATTCGCAGGGCCTCCGCACCTCGGGGCAGGCACTCTCGGGGTCCCGTGGGAGCCACAGGCCACGCAGGACTAGAGACCCGCTATTTTTAGAGCCCTGAAGTATCCATGGCACGGAAAGAATGAACCCCACGGGAGCTGAGTCCCAGGGACGAGGTAGTGGGTATCGGGGGTAAGGGAGATGGGAACCCGAGACCGAAAAATCAGGACCCTCCGGAATACACAGCTCAAGAATTGATTGGATGGGGGAGGGACTGGCATAATAAGTGTTCTAATGAAATCCCAGACCTCATCATAGAGACCTTGAGATACTTGGTCCCTAAATTCGAACACACCTTGTCAATACTCAAATCTATTCTCGGGTTCCCGGGCCTAGTACTAGCCTTACATTCAAGAGAAGTTTTAAAATATGTGTCGAATCACAGTTCCCTGAAGCAGTGCTTTCTTGTAAGCAACACTGGCGCTGGTGGTACTAATATGATACCCATTTTGTACCTTTAAAATGAGGAACAGAGGGAACAGAAAAGAGAACGGATCTGAAGGAGGGAACGTGACTGGAGAATATAGTTCCCTACGTGAGTGGTGTAATGGGACCATTCGGCAATCAGCATTTATTAAGTGCTTACCGTGATCCTGCTATTCTGCTAAGCTCTAAATATACAAAGAGAAGATTTAACGGTTATTGCCCTGGGTTTGAAAAGAAAAGACCTGGGTTCCTAATCCTGGTTCGCTACTTTTAAATAGGTTTGTTGTGAGGATCAAATGAGATAAGGTTTGTAAAGCGCTTTACAAACATTAGTGTGCTATATAAATATTTGCTGCTTATAATTATTACGACGAGTGCGACAAAAGGCAAATCACTTCACAGTTCTTGTCCGGTTTGCTCCACTGGAAAATGAGAGGATCTGAAAGAGCCAGCACCACGTTATGGAGAGAATAGACCTCAGAATAAGGAAAATCAGGATTTGAGTTCTGACTATCAGCAAATCACTTAACCGGGCAAGACTCAGTTCCCTGGGCAATTTTTTAAAGTTATAATATATTTTTATGGGTAAAGAGCGCTCCTTATACGAAATCACGGGGTCTGTTTGTCAGAGAAAAGGAAGGCATTGAACCAGCTGACCTCTCAGGTCCTTCCAGGGCTAAAATCCCAGGATCCTCTCGCGAAAGCCATCTCTTCCCCATGTTGAGCCTGCTTTCTACTGAAGTTGGAAACTCTCCTTAAATTAAAGGTTGCGGAGGGAGGGAAGGTTGTCTTGCTTAAAGTGTGAATCCCTGCCCCCATTCCTTTCCCCAGTTTTCTTCCAGCTCCACCCCTTTACTACCTGGGGCCCAAGAGGGAGAAGATAAAACCTTTGGCTTGGAGCTGAAAGAGTCCAACTTTGCATGCAGCTCCCTTTGAATTTTAATTTTCCTCTTCCCTAGCTTCTACCCCTGTGGTCATTGATTACTTCCAGGTTGCAGTTGAAGATGATTTTTAAGAAGAGACATAATAAATGAAGCATAAATTTAAAAAACAAAGCCCCCAAATAACATCTTTATGTGAAAAGTTATGGGTTACATCCATTTTTTAAAGATGAGTTGATTGAGGCGTTTTGGGATTAAGTGACTGTACAATCAAGGTCACATCATAGTAAATCAGGCCCATGCCATCCCTTACCTATAAGCTCAACATACTTTTTCACTAAGAAAGCAGCCTGATGAAGTGGGAAATATCTGATTCTGGAGTTAGAAAATATGGATACAAATCCCGACTCTTCTACTTCTTATCTGTGTCTTTCAGCAAATTTCCTCTTGGGTAAAGTAAGAGGATCGGAATCAGAATTCCTTCCAGCTCTAGTTTATAATCCTAAACTTACAATCTAGCAGAATTTTCACAAAGAAGGAAGTGTAAAGAAAATTTGAATCCACATGCTAGTTTTTTGTTCTTTTCACTAAAGGATAACAGAAAGACTTTGCAGACCAAAAATTCAGAAGAGGTCATATCTACATTGTGCCCTTGCAAATAGTCATATGATTCAATGAACCTCATAATACACATCAATAGTGATCAAGATTGATGATTGATGTGAATAATCAAAGACACTAGAAAAAGGTATCATTCTTTGACTAAAATATAGCAGGAACACTTTGTCTCAACATTTTGAAACTTGTTACTCTTGGATGGTAACTGTTTGCTTGGGCAAAAAAGGAAGAAAACCCTGGCTCCTTGAGGCTGGGAAGGCATACAGAGGGAGGGGGAAGAAGGGAAAGAGGTGTGAGTGGTTGAAGCAGCTTGAGGAAGTCTGCTTTAGGAGGGGGTAAAGACACTGGAAGGTTTTTTTTTTTTTTTTTTTTTTTTTTTTTACCATTTTCAGGAATCTTTTGAATTTGAAAAGGGTTTAAATTTTTTCAAAGCACTTTTCACATAGAACTTAGAATGTTAACTGAAAGGGACTTTGGAACATAGAAAGCTAAAAGGCAGAGTTAATCATCCAAAAGTTACTTAGGTAACCTTGTAGGCTAGACAGGATAGGGAAAAGCCCAGGGTAATAAGGAAAATCAAACTAAATATATGAGAAAAGATGTTAAAAAACAAACTAGTGGATTATTTAGTCTATTTCAGAGGCCAAATATTATATTTGAAACTAGGTAGCGGGGTAGAGTAACTATCATTGTTCTATTTCACAGATCTCAAATCATATCCTAGAAAGTTTTTGGACACACACACACACACACACACACACACACACACACACACAGCAAGTTAATGCTAAATTTGGGAGTCAGAGCTCAGTCCTCTTGACTACCAGCTCTCTCTTCCCTAAGAAACCCAACATATCTTCTCATAGTAATTGGCAATTAAGCTTATGATCTAGTTTAAACCTTATTTTAAAAAAATAAAAGCCCAAATAAGCAAGCAGCTGACTTTATTTTTAGGTAGAAGAGACCAGAAATATTTTTTTAATGTACATTTCAGTGTCTGAAGTCACAAAACTCTCATATCATCTCAAAGCAGCTTAATGATTTCAGCTCATTTTTTTTTTTGAGATATACACACACATATCTCAGAAGTTTTTTAAAGCTGTGCTCTCTTCAAGTTATAAAAAACTAAGGTAGAATGGTGAAAGACTCTTTAATAATATAAAACTAATAACAGATATATATACATACATACATATATACAATATAAGATTCCTAGAAATATTTAAACAAATAGAAATTACATATTCATCACCACAGAAAATTCATCATCATTGAAGAAAGCATCTGGGTCTTTGAGGTGCTTCTTCCTATTAATGATTTTGTTTACCCCCTGAAGGTTGTTGGAATCTCAATACTGTGCTGTTGGGTGGCTCTTACAAGAAGGCAGAGGATGGTCATATAAAGATTGAATAAGACAAGGTCCTTGCATGCAGTTACAACACCCATATAACTCACCATTTTGGAAGGTCATCAGGGATGCCTTTGGAGGATATCTCCCCTCCACTCCTACCTCCCTATATTATTAGAATTTCTGTGAAGGAAAAAAGTTATCACCTGGTAGTCAATTGTCTAGTGACTAATTTCTTTGAACTCATCTATGTTGGTGATCCCCAGGCCCATCCTGGAAGAATTCCAAGCTTGTAGAACCCAGTAGAACTATTGCCTCACTGATAAAACCTTCTGTAATTTAGGATTGCCTTCCTATTGTGATGAATATTAGAGGAAGACTTTAGTGAAGGAAGGAATTGTAGTGATAATCCTGTGGATGGCACCTACCACTTTGCCATAATACACAGTTTACAAAGGTCTTTTCCAATACTCCAGAGAAAAATATCATTAATCTCATTTCTCAGATTTGGGAACTGAGGCTCAAAGAAATGGAAATGACTTTTTCCAAGTTCACAAAGGAATTAGAGGCATGATTGGAGTTAACCCCAGGTATGCTGATATAAAATGCAGCAGTTTTTACATTCTATCATACTACATTGCTCGCCAATAATCTATTAAAGAGAAGTAACTGGACAGAGTGGTGTGTGGACTACTCTAGCCTAAGCAACCTCAGAGTCAGAAAGAACTGGCACTTATTGGTTGGGTGAACCCAGGCAGGTACTTAACTTCTCAGTGCCCTAGGCAACTTGCTAAAGCTATAATTTTAACATTGTAGGTACTGATCTGCATTGGAGGAGGAGGGAGGATCTCTTCATCTGGAAACAAATTGAGAATGAAATCTCAATTATCATCATCCTACCCAAATCCTCTCATCATCCTATCTAAATCAAATGCTTGATTTGCAACAGAAATCTCTTAATCATTCTTTCTATACCAATTCTGTTGATTTCTATGATTAAACAAAACCATATTCCCAATGACAGTTGCTTTTGGAAGGTTTCTTAATATCATAGTGGACAATGGAACTCTTAAATACCTGTCCAGTTCTAAGTTCTTGACTCTTCTTGCCTCATATTAAAAGGAGGATACTAAAAATCAGGGGTAGATAGAATTATAAAACTCATAAATGAGCTGGAAGAAATCTTAAAATATTGAATGTTAGCACTGGAAGGGAATCTTAGAACACAATATCAGAGCTAGAAGGGGCCACAGGGCGACGAATACCAAGACTTTAGCATAAAGAGAGTAGAATATAAAACATCAGAATTGGAAAGGATCATAGAATATAGAATGACAGAACAGGAAGAGACCTTAGAATATAGAATGTAAAACATAGGATGTCAAAGCCAGAAGAGACATTAGAACTTTGAATCTAACATGAATCTACCATTGGAAGAGACTTTGTAACAATGTTAGAGCTAAAAACCAAACTTTCCAAACCCTAGTAAGTTTCCAAACATCAATAAGAAGCAACAAACTTTCTGTGATATTATCCAAGATGAGAATGGCTGATTGACAATACCAAACCTAATCCCCTGTTTTAAAGATGAGAAAACTGATGCCCAGATAGATCTTACTCAAAGATACACAGAAAATTTGTGACAAAGACAAGACTTGAATCTATTTCTTGACTCCCAATCTTCAGTACTTTTCTGATGACTGAGGCTTGTACTCTTTCATTCTTTTCATGATTTTGTGGGATCTCTTACCTTTATTACTAGATTTGAGGTTCAAATTATGGCTCTGTCATTAGTTAATTGTGAGATCTCATATTAGTCATTTAACCTCACAAGGCCTCAGATCCACATCTATAATATTATAAAATTGGACCAGATGATCTGTAAGGTGCTTTCCAGACTTAAATCTAGGATCCAAAATGTTTCCCTCACCTTTGACTTGAGACAGTGAAAGAATGCAGAACTAGAAGAACTAGCTTTTCAGTTCTTGTTCTCTCATTCATTTTTTTTTTTTGCTTTTGTCATTTGCATAAGCATCTTTTGAGCTTCAGTTTTCTCATCTGTCAAATGGGCTTAGTCAGAACCATTTTGTCTTATAGTGTTTTATGAGGGAAAGATGGTATAAAGTACATGAAAGCTCATTGTATAGTGCAAACTAACATTTATCTAGCATTTTACATGTAAAATCTTATTTGAGCTTCACCACATCCTTGTGAAGAAAATATGCTTCATTGTTCAATTGTGCCTAACTCTTTGTGGTGCCATTTGGAATTTTCTTGGCAGAAATACTAGAGTAGTTTGTCATTTTTTTCTTTAGCTCATTTTATAATAGAAGAAACTGAGGTAGAGTAAAGTGACTTGGACAGGGTCACACAGCTAGTAAGTGTCTAAGACCAGATTTAAACTTACAGAGATCAACCTTCCTGACTCCTGATCCACTCTACTGCCAAGTTATCCCTTCAGGTAAATACTACATTTACTATTTACTGATATCTCCCTTCCCCCACTTATTTTACAATTGAGAAAAATTAAAGAAATTAAGTGACTTCCTTAGTGTTCTATAGCTTTTAAAAATCTGACGTGGAATCTTCGGCTTCCTCTAAATTCAATTACGATCTCCAATGACATACTGTCTCCACAATAGAAATATTACTTGCACACACAAATTGTTCCTCGTTCTACTCCTTCCAATTATGTTAGTCTATGCTCTACCACTTTTCAATTCAATTTAACCTTACTGTTTATTAAATGATTCTTGTGTGCAGGGCACTCTACTAGAGGCCTACCCTAATATAAAATTTCCCAGTCCCTGACCACAAAGAATTTACAAGCCACAAAGACAAATAATACTCACTCCTCTCTTAAATTTCCTTCTTTTTTGAAGGGACAAACATCCTTCTTTCAGCCAGCTTTACAACCTTGAACTCTTCCTCTTGTTCTTCCTCTAGATACCTCAGTTGAACAGCCATGCTTATTCTATCTCTATATATCTTTCTATTTGCTCTCTTTTATGTTTGTCCACAGCCACCATTCTAGCACAAATTGTTATCGCCTAGTTCCTGCTTCCAGTCTTTTTCCTCATTAATCTTTCCTTCACACTGTTGCCAAGATATCCTAAAACATAGATCTGACTATATCCTTTCTCCATTCATAAACCATTAGTGGCCCCTTAGTCCTTTAGAATAAAATACCAATCCCTCCACTTTTCAATGGCAGAGTCTTCACAATTAGTCTACTTATCCAAATTAGTCTACTTGCTCTTTTCAGAACTTGACCACCTACCATTTCTTATATATCCTCTATTACCACCTCTTGTCTTTTTCACAGGCTGTCTGTCACACCAAGAGGCATTCCTCCTTCACCTCTGCTTTCCTTTCCCTTTGGGGTTTAGTTTGGGTACCATTTTTACTTCAGATATACTCAGTACTCATTCTTCCTGAATTTATCTTTTTTTTTTCTTTGCATTTTCCTTAATCTTTTTACAAATATCCTTCTAGTGGAATAAAAACTCTTCAAGAGCAGAGACTGGTTTCCATTTTCATTGATTCTGCTGAATCTGAGGCCTTACATGTAATAGGACTAACTACTTACATGTAATAGGACATGCTTGCTAAGTTGAAATGAATTGAGTATGTATAATAATATCTTATGTTAGAAAATAATTACATTTGAGAAATACAAAGGTCTTTCCCAAAACTCCAGAGAAAAATATCATTAATCTCATTTCTCAGATTTGGAAACTGAGGCTCAAAGAAATGGAAATGACTTTTTCCAAGTTCACAAAGAAATTAGAGGCATGATTGAAGTTAACCCAATATAATCAAATATACCCAGTTGATGGAAGTGTGTGTGTGTGTGTGTGTGTGTGTGTGTATGAATATCAGGGAATGCTTCATAGAGAAGTCGGCTTCAAGCAAAGCTTTGAGTTCTAAGGTCCCTCTGAGCTTTAACATTCTGAGTCTGATTTAAAGACTTGAAAAATATTATTATTTCATTAAAGCATACAAGCCCCAGAAAGCACATGGGTCTGAGACTGATTGAGGAAACAGCACCATCTAGTGGTCGTGCCTTTTCACTTTACAGTTATCTCTTCTATTCATCCAAAGAGCTTTAGAAATTTAGACAGATCAAGAATTCAACTTCTCACCATCTCTGACTGGCTGGTGCAAGGACATTGGACTATACAAAGGAATAATGTGGTATAGTGGGAAGATGGATAGAAGTAAAGGATTCAAATTCAATAGTGGTCCAGTGCTCTTCCACAAAACTTTTTGGAAGCCTTTCCAGCTTGGTGGCAGCTTAGATAGAGAATTAAATCATCTTAGTTCAAATCTGGCCTCAGACACTTACTAGCTGTGTGTCTCTGGGCAACTCACTTAACCGTGGTTGACTCAGTTTTTTAATCTGTAAAATGAGCCTGAGATGGAAATGGTGTTTTTAAATGTTGATATAAAAAATACAGAAAGTGAAAGGAGAAAGTGAAAACACTATGGCATCTTGCGGCAAAACAAAGGTTTTGAAAACTATTACAGCTTTTGTTAAAAATGGAAAGAAAAGTTACTATATTGTACCTAGTTTTTCTAAAATGTAATTTATATTTTAAGATTGGAATATTAAAAAATCACTAGTAAGGCTATATTTTTATTTTAGATCACAAGGAAGTTTTCTACAGTTATAAACACTGAAGTTTTTCATTGACATAGATTAAATAATATTATAGAAAATAAGAGATTAAAGACAATGATACAGATATGAAATGACTTACACAGGGTCACTCAATTCATTAGTGACTCCAGGAACTCAGTTTTCCTAATTACTAAACTAGGGCTTCTTCCATAGTTCTGTGATGTTTCTTGTCATCAAACCATGATGAGCATTCTTTCCCCCCTTTAATTTATTTATTTAATATTTTTATTTTTCTCCAGTTACATTTAAAACAGTTTTTACAATTGTTTTTAAAATCTTGAGTTCCAGATTATCTTCCTTATCCTTATCTCCAATCCCTATTAAGAAAGCACATGTAAAGTTGTGCAAAACATTTCTTTTTTTTTCTTTTTCTTTTTTAAATTTTTATTTAATAATTACTTTATATTGACAGAATCCATGCCAGGGTAATTTTTTTTTTACAACATTATCCTTTGCACTCGTTTCTGTTCCAATTTTTTTCCCCTCCCTCCCTCCACCCCCTCCCCTAGATGGCAAGCAGTCCTTTATATGTTGGATATGTTGCAGTATATCCTAGATACAATATATGTTTGCAGAACCGAACAGTTCTCTTGTTGCATAGGGAGAATTGGATTCAGAAGGTATAAATATCCCGGGAAGAAAAACAAAAATGCAGATAGTTCACATTCGTTTCCCAGTGTTCTTTCTTTGGGTGTAGCTGCTTTTATCTGTCATTTATCAATTGAAACTCAGTTAGGTTTCTTTGTCAAAGAAATCCACTTCCATCAAAATATGTCCTCATACAATATCGTTGTCAAAGTGTATAATGATCTCCTGGTTCTGCTCATTTCACTTAGCATCAGTTCATGTAAGTCTCGCCAGTCCTCTCTGTATTCATCCTTCTGGTCATTTCTTACAGAACAATAATATTCCATAACATTCATATACCACAATTTACCCAGCCATTCTCCAATTGATGGGCATCCATTCATTTTCCAGTTTCTAGCCACTACAAATAGGGCTGCTACAAACATTTTGGCACATACAGGTCCCTTTCCCTTCTTTAGTATTTCTTTGGGATATAAGCCCAATAGAAACACTTGTGCAAAACATTTCTATAAAAGTCATGTTGTGAAAGAAAACACAGATCTCCTCCCTCCCCAAAAAAATCCTTCAAGAAAAAGAAAAGAAAAGAAAGAGAGAGAGTATGCTTCAATCTGTATTCAGACACATTTCTTTCTCTGGATATGGATATGATTTTTCATCATGAGTCTTTCATAGTAATTGTGGATCATTGTATTGCTGAGAATAGCAATGTCATTCATAGCAGATCATCCTGAACATTGCTATTACTTTGTATAGAATTCATTTCACTTTTTTTGAGCTCATGGAGGACTTTACAGGTTTTTTTGGGAATATCCTGCTCATCATTTTCCATAAAACAATAATCCAGGATGAAATTCTATGATTTAGAATGAGAGAAAGGGCTATTAATTTACCATTAACTTATATAGAAAATAAGAATGTAAATTGAAATTGAAGGTCATATAATTATATTGATCAGGCCTGGGCATAGAGATGCATTTGAGAATGCACTTGCTTTCTTTTATTGCAGAAGTGGAAGACCATAACTTGGAACATTGCAATGTCATGGGACTTGGTTGCTATGTTGGTTCATTCACTCCTCCTTCACCTCCTCTTTCATTTTTATTCTTGGTTAAGGAATGCTCTATATTCTAATTATAAAAATATAAATGAAATTCAAAAATGTTATTCATTCATATAATACATGTTGTAATGCTTTTTACAATCCCTGTTTTGCAGTATGATAACAGTGTCCTCTTCTTCATCACTCATTCCCTTTATCATCCATACTAACATTTAAAGAGAGGGAAGTAGGAAAAATTTCATTAGAAAATGAAGTTATCAAACTGTGCATACCCTTTGATCCAGCAGTGCTACTACTGGGCTTATATCCCAAAGAGATTTTAAAGAAGGGAAAGGGACCTGTATGTGCCAAAATGTTTGTGGCAGCCCTGTTTGTAGTGGCTAAATTGGGAAATGAATGGATGCCCATCATTTGGAGAATGGCTGGGTAAATTGTAGTATATGAATGTTATGGAATATTATTGTTCTGTAAGAAATGACCAGCAGAATGAATACAGAGAGGCTTGGAGAGATTTGCATGAACTGATGCTAAGTGAAATGAACAGAACCAGAAGATCATTATATACCTCAACAACAACAATATATATACTGTATGAGGATGTATTCTGATGGAAATGTATTTCTTTGACAAAGAGAAGATCTAACTCAGTTTCAATTGATCAGTGATGGACAGAAGCAGCTACACCCAAAGAAAAAACATTGGGAAATGAATGTAAACTGTTTGCATTTTTGTTTTTCTTCCCAGGTTATTTTCACCTTCTGAATCCAATTCTTCCTGTGCAACAAGAGAATTGTTCAGTTCTGCACACATATATTGTACCTAGGATATACTGTGACATGTTTAACATGTATAGGACTACTTGCCATCTGGGGGAGGAGATGGAGAGAGGGAGGGGAAAAGTCAGAACAGAAGTGAGTGCAAGGGATAATGTAAAAAATTACTCAGGCATAGGTTCTGTCAATAAAAAGTTATAATTTTTTAAAAATAAAATAAAAAAAGAAAGAAAATGAAGGTGCTATAAAAACAAAATTTGTCACATAGCATCAACAAAAGAGAAAACAGGAAATTATTGAGATATAGCTGCAAAACAAGTGAATCAATACTTACTTCTGAGTCATCAATTAATTAAGAAAATTTGTCAGGCAACTGGATCTTGAAAAATATGTCCAACTCACCAGTGAGTTTCTTTTATTTGTACAAAAGAGATATCTTACACCAGAAAAAAAGAATCCAATATTGCTGTTAATTCTAGGCTCACAACTTTGTGGAGAGCATAATTTAAACCACTCAGAGCCCATATTTTCAACTAACTGGACTAAGTAATGATTTTTTAAAAATTGGTATTGCTACAGAGTTTATTTTAAAATACTTCAATTTATTAAAATTCAAAAACATTATTCATATGTCTACATGCTTATCTCTATCTATTTATCTACCTATATGGATGGAGCATGTAGTAGTATGTATGTATGTATCAAGCATCAACTATGTGCCTGGCACTAAATACTATTTTGTTATCAGCCATTTGACCATGGGCAAATCATTACATCTCTTTAAGCCTGGGTTTCTGTTGGTTGAAATAACAAGTTAGCTACTACTCCCTGTGTAACCTGGAATAAGTCACTTCTCTTTGGGTCCTCCTTTGCTTTTCTGTCAAATGATGACAGAGTTGGGTCCCCCTTTGTCTTTCTGTCAAATGATGACAGAGTTGGACTAGATGATCTTATAAGTCTCTTATAATGCCATATCTATCAACATTTAGAAGAGATAATTTTAAAATTAGAACATTTTTGAAGTCTGAACATTCTGTTGTTTAAGGTCCTGACATTCAATGCATCTGAGAAACTCTGAGAGTTAGTAAACAAAAATAAGAAGTCTTGACAATCATTATGTATTTTATAACAATACAAGGAATCAGAAAAGAAAGGACTTTTAAAGGATGATACCATTGGGCTATAATAAATAGTATAGAAATTTATAATACATTTGATGCAATTTGTTTATCATTAAATAGTGTCAGATGTTTATATATAGTAGATTTGCCCAGGTAATGTCTTCATCATTTCTTTCCAGCCCCAAATATTTTGTTCTTTCATTGATGATGGTTCCTTGTCTAGATATGAAATTCTTTGGACCGAGTTAACTACTTGACATGGAGTGACTTTCTTACCTTGAGGGGAGTTGCCCAATTTATACCACCTTGAGGATATAAAAAGGATGATTGATTCATGATTCATGAAAAAGAGAAATTGGTCAGCCAAATAGCAATTCAGTTTCCCAGGAGGGAAGATTGCTCATCCACATGGATTCCAGGGAATCACCAGACTCCAAGATGACAACAGACTCTGGCCAAGTGGCAAGAAATTCCTGGGTCAAGATGGAAGTTGCAGAAACACAAGCCAACAATAGTGGAATGGAAATAATGGAATAAGTTCCTGGACCAAGTCTGTATATACAGTTTTAATAGCTGAAAAATATAGTAAAACTTTTTGGACACTGCATATAACCTCAGGGAATAGAGCTGACTATAAAAGTGGTTTGCTTGACTATTTAGCAACACTGAGTACTTTCCTTGGGATCCACCCAGTGAAAATAAATTTGGAGACCTGTATAGATCTCACCAGAAATAAGACATGACTTTGCTATTTTTGAAATTTGGTGCAATCCTTTGTGGTTTTAGTTTTTGTTGTTGTTGGGCTAAACAAAACCTTCCCTATATTCAATATTTTGTTTTTGTATTTGTATGAGAATTGAAGGTCTTAACCTTTTTTTTTTTTTTTTTTTAATCTTAGAGGCTTAGTTAGGAGCCAAATTCAGATAGTTCCAAGGGAAAGTCTAGAATCAGGTGCAAGCCAGAGATACCTTCTTGGAAATTCCCAATATTGAATATTGTCCTTATAAACACAGAACTTCAGATCTGGGTTATGAATTATATAAAAAATTCTTTAACCAGGCTCCTCTCTGAGCTAGATACCTGGGTTGAGCACCAATTCTCTGACACTTACTGAGTGACAATGGAATATCAGTTTCTCTTAATTTCCTCCCCTACAGATTCAGGATAATCACACTTATATAACCTACTTCACAGAGCTTTTCTGAAGAAAGGGAGCTCTTTATAGTCTCATTAGTTCTTGTAGGTCAACTATTTCAAACTGCCTAAAACATGAATCCCCTCCCAAATTATTCTTGACTATTATCCACTTTCTGCAGACACATCATAGCTCCATTTAAAGTGCATAAAAGTCATCATCCCTGATTTTGTTATGAAATATTTGATTTGTTCTCAATCAACATTCCATTAGGCTATGACTCCATGCTGCCATTTAAAAGACATTTAAACATCTTTGAAAATTTTTCTTTTTCTTATTTTTTATATTCACTTTTTTCTTTTTCTTGTCTTTTCTCTCATGTTTTATTTTTGTTCTTTTTTGTTTTGTTCTGATTTTTGTTCTGATTTTTCTCTCCCAACATGATTCATAAAGAAATGTGTATTACATGTATAACCAGAAAAATTTATACTACAGATTACATGTATAACCAGAAAAAAAGAAAGCAATAAAAATGAAAAAAATTACATTTTCCAGTGGCATTAGAATGTATGTTGTAGTAGAAAAGGTTTGTATTTGTCTTCAGAGCCGTGAGTTCAAATCTCAATCCTAATATCTATGGCTTTAGATAAGTCACTTCACTTCACTTTTTTTTTTTTTTTTTTTGGTCCTTTGTTTTCTCTTTAAAAAAAAAATAGTGGGAAGGAGACTGGGCTATATGATCTTGAAGGTCTTTTCCAGCCAAGTTCTGTACTGATAGGAAACATTCAACAGTAATAGTAAGGAATAATAAGTAATATTTAAGAAGTTTTTCCTTGCTTCTCCTCCATACAGCCATATCTCAATTAGTGCAAATAATGAATCCTATGTAGTGGTCATATTATTTGAATAAACACTGCATATTTCCTTCAGGTTAGAACCAATGATCGTATTATATAATTATAACTTGGTTAGTACAGATTTAATATATATGACCACTTCTTGGGATTCATCATCTGCTTTAGGAAGGACATAATAATCATTTGAAAATGTCCAAATGCAAAGGGATAAGTCCTAGTTGAGCTCAAATCTACTGGCTCATTTATTAGGAGATGCTAATGGGGACAAGGGATATGATAAATCAGAACTAGCTCAAATATAAAGTCAGAACAGCTCTGTAATCATTAAGGAAAGGCTTCAAGTAATTGTCAGGATTCTTTTCTTATTCCTACAATGTAGGGCAAGAACAAGAGAACTGTTCGGTTCTGCAAACTGATATATTGTATCTAGGATATACTGCAACATATTTAACATATATAGGACTGCTTGCCATCTAGGGGAGGGGGTGGAGGGAGGGAGGGGAAAAATCGGAACAGAAGCGAGTGCAAGGGATAATGTTGTAAAAAAATTACCCTGGCATGGATTCTGTCAATAAAAAGTTATTTAAAAAAAACAATGTAGGGCAAGAACAAGAGATTTGTACTGCTCTAAAAGGGGGAAGGGGGAAGAGAAAGAGAGAGAGAGAGAGAAGAGAGAGAGAGAGAGAGAGAGAGAGAGAGAGAGAGAGAGAGAGAGAGAGAGAGAGAACTGAGGAGCAAAGGTCTGGATTTTGTATTGTAACAGAAAAAGGAGGTTTGGGATTCTATCTAGCCCTGATCAATATCAAATTTCTCTTTCAGTATTTGTGGGTCTGCACCCAGGCAACATCTCCGGTATGTTTCTTTGCCTTTGTTGGCAGGTCACCATTTTTGTTTCTGAAATTACCAACTCTACCAGATTGGGGTTTCTATGTATGCCTGTTACTGGGGAACATGCCAAAATAAGATATACTGGTTGGCTGACTGCACATGTAAACAAGGGGGCCTCCTATCAACACAGACCTACTTATATATATACTCACAAGTACTTCCCAGTTGTCATGAATCATGTACATATCCAGTCTCTGGATCTCTTGGCTTTACCCCAAGCAATGCATTCTACTCCTATTCGGACTACCAGGACTCAAGAAATATGCCAATTACATATTTATATCTGCCAAAGTTTGGACACCATAGCTTGTAAAATGTTGATATAGTTCCCTGGAGATAAGCTCTAACACCCAAATTTCTCTGGTCTGCCTCTCTCTACCTCAGAACCTATTCTCATAGAAGAGATTCTTATTGTACACAACAAAACTTCTTAAACTGTGGGTTGAGGAATGTGGAGGGCATGAAATGGGGTCATGTCAAAATTTCTCAGGTAGAAAAGGATTGAGAATGGAAAAAGTTTAAAAAGCCCTGGTATGAAGCCTTGGTGATAAGAGCCTTGATGCTCTTCTTTTACATTTATATCCAAATTTCTGCTGCTCCATCCACAGGAACAAAATCCTTCCAAGCTTTGTTCTCTCTCTTAATCTCTTTCATACTATGACTTCCATTAGTCATTCTGTGAAGACTCCACACCAATACCAGTACAATCAAATCTTGCACTACCATGCTAATAGCTTCCTCCATGATGCAGAACTTAGAAATTTCTCCTGATCACAAACTATTTTTTTTAAACCATAAGTTCTGGTGCTATTCACCCAACTCCTAGTCACAGATCCCCAAAGGAAAGCTACTACTTTTCTCCTCAAGTTTCTGTGGAATCATAAGTTGCTGAAAGGTTGTTTTCTAATATGAGCCTCCACTGGGCTGATATCAATCACCCATCTAGACTTAAATAGCTTTTAGAAACTGGTATTTAGGATGGTGGTATGGTAAGGAAAGTTAGTACAAGACATCCCTGAGAAAGTCTGTAATATACTCTTCCACAAGTACAGAGTCTAAGGGAAAGTGAGCTGACATAAAGCACCTGTGGCAAAAGGGGTAACTTACAACTCCTTTTTTTAAAAAAATAGTGCTCAAGGTATTCTCTTAGGCGTGATACAGCTTTCTTTTGGAATCTGTGTAAAGTTCTGCAATTACCTTTTTTTATGTGTGTTTCACTTGGCATGGAGGTGCATCACCTATCATTATTATTACCAGGATGATGATAAGAAATCCTAAAGCTCAGACCATCCAATGTTCATAATGTCATCCTTGGTCACTGATGGGAAGAAGATGCTTCAGACTCCCTCCCATACCCCACAAGAAATTATTTTGCAGGTGTTTGGATGGAATTTCTCTCCCCTAAGGTCCAGAAAACTCAAACACTGGGTTCTGAATTGTTTTGTTATTTCATAGAAGAACCAAAAGTAGAGATAGGAAAAACATTAGTTTAATGCCTTTGATTTATGTTCTTACCTGATAAAGGTATGAAAACTAGAACATTTTGTTAGCTATTTAAAGTGGGCTGGGGTTATTGACTTAGTCAATTCCCTCTCCTTTTATATTTCTAATTCTTCCTTTTCCTGACTTATCCTAAACATATTCATTGCCCTCACCATGAATCCAGTCCCTTTACCCTTTCTGTTTTTCCAGTCTATCATTTCTATTTCAGGCTCTGTTTCTTCCTCTCCAAATTCTTAACCCTATGATGCTCTCTTATCCTTTTGAAGCTCATGAGGTCACATCCTGGTTCATTCCAAGTCTACTACTTTTTCACCCAATAAGGAATGAATAGGCACAATAGGAACAGTTCCTGTGGGAAAGTAAGTCATTGGCAGTCTTTTTCCCAAGAGGCTCAGGGAAGTTACTACCTCTCTACTTGAATATAGCCAGATAGGAAAGGAAAGAAAGGAAAATTGAGTCACTGAGGCCTTTTGTATACACACTTAATTATAGCTTAGAAGCCAACTGAAAATCCTTTCCTTATCAGGGGGGTTAAGCAGACCAGAAACAGTCATGTAATACCTTCATTTACTACAAAGCTCATGTGGATAACTCCTATCAGTATGTGCTTTATGTCCATTCTGTGCTTCCTTCTAAGGGCAAAACTCTCTACGGCCAATTCTCCACTGCACATGAATAAAAACAAAGAAACAATTGGAAAAAGAAAAGTAGATGGGAAAATAATTGCTTCAAGTATTATTAATAAAAAATTGCATACCTTAAATGTTCAAGGAATTGATTCAAATATATAACAATAGGAACCATTCCTTGATAAGTAATCAAAGGATAGGAATAGTTTTCAAAAGGTAATTTGCAAATTTGCAAATGACTACATGAAACATGTTCCAAATCACTAATAACAAATAAAATAAGAATTAAAATAACTCTGAGATTTAACCTCACTCCAAATAAATTAGAAATATTTAAAACCAATAGGATAGTTGATGTGGGAGAGGTTGTGGGAAGATAGGCACAATGAAGTTAGATAGATTACCAAGGTGTAATGACTACTATGTTCTCTCAAAGTCTAAAACTAGTCGTGAGAGGCTGAAGAGGGGGAATGGAAAGGGTGTCTTTTCCTATGCTAAAACTCATGAAGCCCTGCTGGTGTGCTTCCTTCATGATTATCGATTGATATCAATTTACCAGACTTAATTAGTTTTCAGAAATGGGGATTAATAAAGTAGTATGGGAAGAACAGTGGTTAAAAATTATTCTACTTTTCCTATGTTCAGGTTATCAGGGAAAGTAATGTGTTCCTTTAAAAAAAAATGAAATAGGATTTCGATATAAAAAAAGTAAAGGAGACATAAAGAGGCAGAAGAGATGGCTAATCTGTGCCATAGGATTAGAGGATAGAAGCAAGTGACATGAAGGAGAAAGGAAAGGACTGAACACTAGGACTTAAGCTACAGATAAGAGACTTCCTGAAGAGAAGGATTTGGACCCTCCAGGAAAGGAAAGAACTCTTTGTTCTCCAAGGAATGATGATGTAGACTTGCAGCTGAATTATGGTAACTGGTGATTTCCTGCTAAGAGATACTGAGAATTATATTTTGATATATATACATACACACACACGCATATATATCTCCTGGGGTGTAATGGGGCTGGGGATAGTAGTGAAGATTCAATGTAATCAAATTATGAATTCACGAGATCAAATCCAAAAAAGGAGCCAATAAATCAATCAATAGCCAACAAACATTTATGAAGCATTTACTGTATGTGTATATCTCCAAATACTTTCTTTCCTCTCTCCTTCCTTCCTTCCTTCCTTCTTTCTTTTCCTTCTTTCCTTCCTTCCTTCCTTCCTTCCTTCCTTCCTTCCTTCCTTCCTTCCTTCCTTCCTTCCTTCCTTCCTTCCTTCCTTCCTTCCTTCCTTCCTCTTCTTCTTCCTCCTCCTCTCCTTCTTCCCTTTTCTTCTCTCTCTCCCAGGCTATCATGTAAGCTGAATGATGAACTGGGTTCACTTTTAAATAGGGAGATGAGTTTGGACTTATCACATTTAGGAAACTATGTATTATTTTTAGTGATTCTAAAGTAGCTACATGCTGTCAAAGTATATCTGTATTGACATTATTCTATCACTTATTCTATGTGACTATGAATCTTGAAACACTAAAATCTCAGAAGAATCAAAATTATAGTTGACACAAAGGTTAAAGGAAAGACCTATGGAAAGTAGATGTTGGATGCATTGACTGGTGAGAGAAGTTTTATATAACTTGAAAAGGAATTGTTTTAAAAGCCTCAATTCTGGAGTACACAGAGATTCAGCTATCATTGGATCATTTAGGCAGCAGGACTAAATGCTTTGTTGGAAATTAACACCTTGTCAGAGATAGTAGAAGGGTGACATACAAGGAAGAGCCTTTTTATTAATCAGTAGCATTACTCAGAACAAACATACTGATCAGTTCATGTCAACAGAAGATTACTCAATATTGAACAGGCATTATAGCTAAATTAATAGGATTTGATCAATGATAGCAAGAGAGTCAGATTTCACCTGTACCCAGTATGAAGCTGAGAAAATAATCAGTCTGTTAAAATTAGTTCTTGAATATGTCAAACAGGTCAAAGTAAAAAAATAGGTTCTAAAAAAACCAAAACATTTATTTGTAGAAGTACTTTTTGTGCAGCAAAGGAATTAGAAACAAAGCCCATTAATTGTAGAATGGCTAAACAAACTGTTATATATTAATGTGACATGATATTACTGTGTTTCATGGCATGATGAACTGAATACAGAGAAGCATGGAAAAACTATATGAACTTAAATGAAGTAAGCAAAACCAAGAAAATAATATACAAAATGATTTCTGTAATGTAAATGGAAAGAATAGTGATCAAAACAATTAAAATTGAATACTTCAGAATTATAATGACTGAGTTGGGCCCTAAGAAGAGATGTGAAAAGATAACCCTCCCCCCAAAGAAGTCTGGTAGAACTAGGCATAGATTAACATCTCACATTGTTTATAAATATAAATTCAAAATGGGTACATGATTTAGACATAAAGGGTGATCTCATAAGCAAATTAAGAAAGCATAGAAGAAATTACCAGTCAGATTCATTCATGGGGAAGAGTTCACAACAGGTAGAGAAATTCATAGCAGGTTAAGTGGATAATTTTGATTATATAAAATTGAAAAGATTTTGCACAGATAAAACCAATGCAACTAAAATTGGGGGGGGAGCAGAAAATGAGAGAGGTCCTTGTAGCAAGTTTTTGTGATAAAGGTCTCATTCCCAAATATAAAGGGAATCGAGCCAAATTGATGAATGGTCAAGGAAAACAAACAGGAAATTTTCAGAGCAAGAAATCAAATCTATCAATACTCATGTGGAAATATGCTCTAAATCACTAATAATTACACAAATGCAAATTAAAACAATTCCTAGTTACCCTCTTATGCACATCAGATTAGCTAAAATGACAATAAAAGGAAAATGATAAATGCTGGATGAAATGTAAGAAAGTAGGTACACTAATGTCAATGTTACTAAAACTGAATTATTTCAAACATTTTGGAAAGCAATTTGGAACTTGGCCTCCAAACTACTAAACTGTTCATACTTATTGACCCAGCAATAGTGGAAATAAAGACAATGGAGGAGGGAAGGAGAGGAAGATACCCATTAATTGAAGAATGATTGAATTAGTTGTGGTATATTAATGAGATATGTTCTGTTAATAAGTATGAGAGGTATGGTTTCTGAAAAATCTGGGAAGACTTAGCATGAATAGAATCAGGAAAACAATGTACCTAGGAACAGCAATATCATAAAGATAAACCTATGAGAGTTAATAACTCCCATCAACACAATGATCCACCATAATGGTTCCAAAAGACTTTTGATGTAAAATTTCTACCCTCAGATTGATAACTGGTAGACTCAGAGTGCATATTAAAACATGTTTTTTTTTCTTTCTTCCTCTGTCTTTCCTTCCCTCCCTCCTTCCCTCTTTCCTTTCTTCCTCTCTTCCCTCCCTCCATCCCTTCTTTCTTTCCTTCCTTTCCTTTTTACCTCCTTCCTTTCTCTCCCCTCTTCCCTTCCTTTTTTCCTTTCCTCCTTCTCTTCCTCCCTTTCTTTTTCCCTCCCTCCTTCCCTTCCTTCTTTCCTTCCTTTTTACTTTCTTTGAAATGTGACCAATGCAGAAATTTTTTTTCATGACTTCATATTTATAATGTGTTTTGTATTTCTTTCCTTTTCAATGAGTAGCGGAAAGGAGAACATCTGAAAGTGAAAATAAATAAAATTAATGGGGGAAAAAAAGAAAAGATATTGATGGAGGTGAACTCTGAAACTGTGTCCCTTTTAATCTGTAAAAGAAGGGAGATTTGGAATCTCAGGTCCTCCTCTGGGAAAGCAAATCTTCCCAGACAACTTAAGTGGTTTCATTCAATTGGAGATCTTGATCAAATCACTCTCCATTACTGCTTGCCATCTGGGGGAGGGGAAAAATCGGAACAGAAGTGAATGCAAGGGATAATGCTGTAAAAAATTACCCTGGCATGTGTTCTATCAATAAAAAGTTATTAAAAAAAATAAATGAATAAATGAAATACTGAAAAAAAAAATCACTCTCCATTGCTCTTTTGGGGGTAGCCTGGATCCCCTTCAAATTTCCAAGACTCTAGGAAACAGCCTTCAAAATGATTTTATTCAGTTGGAGATCTGGTCCTGATATTCCTATTGAATATCAATAGGATATTCTTGGAGTTTCTGGCTTGAAATTTCAATATAAGTATCTAGGCCTGCGGGGGGGGGGGGGGGGAGATTGGCAATATTGAAGGAATCTCATTCAATAGAAGCCCAAGCTCCAGACTACCAATAAAAAGACAATTTTGAACTCCAAATCTCTGCAGAAGTCCGAAGCAGGATTATGCTTTGCTAAGGAACCTCTTTTCTTGGCCCAGCTGCCTACCAGAACTCTTGCCTGCTGTGAAGACATTCTCTTTTCAGTGATAACCTTTGTTATTTCTCTGACAGGACCTCTTGCCACTGAGGAGTCTGTATTCCTAGCAAAGCTGGCTTCTCAGTGCCAATAAAAATACCTTTTGCCATTCAGATTTTTCAGGTTCATGAATTCTCTCACATTGGTTGGACCTGTGCGCTGACCAGAGGAGATTCTCACACCTCAATTCTGTACTACTAGAACCACATCAATATCACTCCCCCTTTTTCCTTACCCTGACTCCTTTGCAGAAGTGAAGGGCATTATAGAATTTTTTTGTCTTAATTATTTTTATCATAACAGAATTTTCTTATGAGGGATAGAAGGATACACTGGGAAATCTAGCTGATATAAAAACAAAAGGCCAATAAAAATTTAATTTTTTAAAAACTGAAAATAGTTCCCAGATCATACTCTGTACTGACCAGATCTTTTTGACCAATAAAACATTAAAAATGTTTTTCTAAAGCCTTGCCCATTAAGGTGTCTAAAATTATATGAAGGAGATAGATCCTCTTTAAATTTGTATCTTATATACCTTCATTGGCTGCCCCAACCTAGGGGCATGAATACAGGTGATTAATAAACATAAATTGAATTGAATCAAATTTTTGTTGATAGTAGTTTGCTTTCTTGTAGTTGCCTCTCTCTGCCTTGTTGGAGATTTGGAATTTAGCTAAGTAAACTAGTAACAAGTATGTGTACTCAATGGTACCACCTGTAGTTTAGAGGATTTATGGTGAAACATGCTATCCACCTCTAGAGAGAGAGGTAATGGACTTAGAGTGTAGCTTGAAATACTCTCTCTCTTTCTCTCTCTGTCTCTCTCTCTGTTTTTCTCCCTCTCTTTGTCTCTCTGTCTCTCTCTCTCTTTTTGGTCTATCTGTATCCCGGCTGCTCTCTCTGGGATGCGTGTGTGTGTGTGTGTGTGTGTGTGTGTGTGTGTGTGTATGTGGTTCTACCCCATCTTTACCTTCATATATTCTGTTTTTCTTATTTAATTCCTTTGGACATGTTAAAATTATAAAGGAACACTTTTTTCTTTCCCCCCCTATTAAAATGTTACCACTATATTAACATGCCCATGTATATCTCTTTCTATACACACACACACACCTACACCCACACACACACACATATATGTATATATGTATCACTTCAATCATGTCCAATTCTTCATAGCACCATTTGGGGTTTTCTTGACAAAAATACTGAAGTGACTTATCATTTCCTTTTCAAGCTTATTTGGCAGATGAGGCAACTGAAGCAAACAGGGTTAAGCAACTTGCCCAGGGTCACACAGCTAGTAAGTGTCTAAGATCACATTTGAACTCAGGTCCTCCAAGACATCATGCTCAGTACTGTATTCACTAAGCCACTTAGTTGCTTTAGCTCCTTGGTATTTTGCATTATTTTTTCCCTGGATGTTTGCCGTATTTTTTCTTTGATGTGGGAGTTCTGAATTTGGCTATGACATTCCAAGGACTTTTCTTGTTGGAATTCCTTTCAAGATGGAATCTTTGTACGTTCCAATAGCTCTGGGAAGTTTTTCTTTGTGATTAAAAAAAAAATACAGAGTCTAGCTTTTAAAAAAAATCATGAATTTCAAGAAGACCGATGATTTTAAAATAATTTCATTTTAGGTGTTTTTTTAATATCAGATTGTTCAAACTTGATTTTGTGCTAATATTTATTGCTGTTTCTTGTCACTGAATTGTTTGGTTTATTCTAGCTTTCAATGAGTATGTTACTTTGATACAATTTCTTATTTTCCTTAATTTATTTATTCTTCTAATACTTTCCTCAAGAACTTCATTTCATTTTTAAAATCTCTTGCTTCATTTCTTATAATTATATAGTCCTTGTAAAAATTAATTTTTTAAGTCTCTACTTGCAGTTATTATGAAATTACTTTCTCCTTCTAGGCTAGATTTTGAGGTTTCTCTTGACTTAGAATAATTTATTAAAATATTGGTCAATTGGGGCAGCTATATGGCAGAATGGACAGAGGGCCAGCCCTGGATAGAAGTGGAGCTGGGTTCAAATTTTACTTCAGACACACTTCTCAGTAGCTGGCTGACCCTGGGCAAGTTATTCAACCTCAATTGCCTTGCAAAAATAAAATAAAACATTCATTTGATTTATTCATCTCTCTAATTATAGTTAGTGAATTGAAACTTTGTGCTAGGGCCATGTTCCACCGTCTGCTGGGTTTTGGAGTTTAAAACATGGTCCTTAAGAAAGGAATGTTTTAAACTCAAATCACTCTGGCTCTCACTGATTGGACTATGATAAGTCCCAGGTGAAGCCCTAATTGGTTATTGTTTAGGTGATGACTGACTCAGATTGAAAGTAAATAGCAATTATTTCTGTTTGGGCCACAAACCCCTCTCAGGTTAATTTTTTTTTAAAATAACTTTTTATTGACAGAACCCGTGCCAGGGTAATTTTTTTTTACAACATTATCCCTTGCACTCATTTCTGTTCCAATTTTTCCCTTCCCTCCCTCCACCTCCTCCCCCAGATGGCAAGCATCCTTTACATGTTAAATAGGTTACAGTATATCCTAGATACAATATATGTGTGCAGACCGAACAGTTCTCTTGTTGCACAGGGAGAATTGGATTCAGAAGGTATAAATAACCCAGGAAGAAAAACAAAAATGCAAGCAGTTTATATTCATTTCCCAGTGTTCTTTCTTTGGGTATAGCTGCTTCTGTCCAAGATTGATTTTTTTTTAACTTCTTTGTCTCAGTTCTTATCTATCTAACCTAAATCATTGAATGGATTTTGCCTCAGCCAAACTGATACCTGTTGAAAACTTTAGGTTAAAAAGGTCAAGGTCTTCTACTGCATCTAGTGGACCCAGATGGCTGTAGAGGGGAAAGTGACACAGGTAACATTGCACAGCCCTCCCTCACTCAAATCCAATTCATTTGCACATCATGGAGTCACCTCCCTGATGTCACGGTTCTCTTTAAGAAGGAAGGACAAACAAAAACAACAATAACTTGGCCTGGTTCTAGCTCTCCTGTCCCTTTCTTTTAGCCTGAGGACTTCTGGCTGACTTTCTATGTATTTCCTGAATGGAAATAATCCCTTGATACCAGTTTTTCATTAGATTTCTTGACCATTATTTACCCTAGTGCAAATGTCAGATTTTGGTTAGTAGGATGTGGGAGTGGGGGAATCCACCTCCATTCAGGAAACCATCTTGGCTGGAAACCAATTAACTTTTTGCAAAGATAGGTTTACTGAGAAGATATAGCAAGAACTGAATTATAAACACTTTTTTTTTTTTATCCTGAACCATAACATACTCTTCGCTTTACTTCTCTGGTCCTCAAAGAGAATGGGCTCATATTCAGAGTGGTTGCTAACACATTTCTTTTGCCAAGTTCACTTCCAAATGAGACAGAATTGAATGGGTGAATTGCTCAGTTGTCTGTAAGATATGGTATCTTGACTTCTAGACTGATGCTCTTTCACATGGGGACATGCAGGTTAATGCCCAGTGCATCTCTGGCTCAAATGCTGCTACAACAGACTCAGACTCTGCTGTGGATTCCAGGACTAAAGAGTCGTTACTCCAATTTTGAAAATCAAGTTTACTTCATATCCTACATTGATTCATCTAAGATCAGGAAAGAATGACCACAAAGAGACAAAAATCAGAAGCAACATGTATTCATAGCCATGGGTCAGTTGGAAAGAATAGGTGACTGACACTACCTTCCTCCCTGTCCTATATGACTTTTAGCACAGCAGTTTTTGCCTCTCTCACCACCAGGGAAGAGAGAGACCAAATTCCTTGTGTATGCACACTCAATTTCATCTTAGTAGCCAATTAAAAGGCTTTTTATTTACCACTCTATATCACAGTTACCCAGAAGGAGGCACACCTCCCATATGGATTGACAACAAGCAAAATGCACATTCATAGATAACAGGCCTTTTTGGACTGTCCCTCTTTATTCATAGACTTGATGTCTTCTACTTTAACTGCACAGAATTCTTTTTTTTTTTTTTAACAAAATAAAATACCCAATACCACCAATTTCCTTAGTTTTTGGCCAGGTCTTAGATAGGGAAAGTTACCAAATAATAGTCTTGATCAAAGATTCCTCAATCCTTGAGAAGTCCTATGTAAATCTCCTGATATGAAGAGCACATTAAAAAGCTTAGGGAGTTTCTTGTTTCTCTGACTTGCTGTCCTCAACCAGCTAACCTAGGAACTTTAGTAACTGACATTATTTTTCCATTCTGAAAGACAAGTACCACTTTCCTCACAAGCACATAGTGTCAGAAGGCTCATAGAAAGCTTTATTTAAGAATCAGTGTAATCCAGTAAAGCTATTTTCAGAATACAGAGAAAATAGCAGTACCCACCAGTAAGTAATCTTCCTATCAGACATTCTTCCAGTACCAAGAACTTGGTAGGTTATTTCCTCCAATTTCATGACCCTCCTGAGGTACCTTTGACTGTTCTTGCAGAGGATGCCATTTCTGTCTTGCATTGCAGTCCTTTTCTCTTTCTTGCATTCCTTACAACTCTCTTTCCTGTAACTCTCCTCAGCTCCCAGCAGCTGATGTTCATTCCCTTTTCTTAGGAACTAGCTTTCTAACATGGCCAGTTAGGGACATAGGACCCCAGGCTCTTGGTGTCTGCTGAATAAAGTATGCTTTTTTCCTTCAAAATAGAATGCTTCTGTTTTGCTATAGTCTATTTTTATTTGTTGATTCCCATACTCCCAGTAGGTCTCCTAGGGGTTACAAGAACTACTTTTCCTTTCATTTCACAAGTGGATCTTTCACTTGTACAATTTCCTCCTGGTTATCACTCCATTGCAAGTCCAATGGCTCAGGGAAACATCTCAATTCTCTTCATTATTTCGAGTCTATGGTGGCTAAAGGCTAGATGAGGTTATTTAAATGACTTGGAACTGTTTACTTATATATTTAAAGGAATATGTGACTTTGGGTGAGTCCTTTAATATATTTGAGCCTCATTTTCCTCATTTGTAAGAAGAAAGGTTTGAACTGAAATGTTCCTTTTAATCCTAGATCTTTGATCCTGTAATAACAAATAGGCACCCTAACTAGCTAATTCTGTAACCAGAGAGATAAGAATATACAATTGCTTTTCTCTAACCATTGGTTACTAGGTGGCAACTAGGTGGCACAGTGGAAAGAATCCTGAGCCTGAAGCCAGGAAGACTCATCTTCCTAGCTTTAAATCTGGCGTCAGACACTAACTGTGTGACCCTGGAAGGTTACTTACTCTGTTTGTCTCAGTTTCCTCATTGTAAAATGAACTAGAAAAGGAAATGTTAAACCATTCCAGAATCCCAGCCAAGAAAACCCCCAAAGAGGTGATGAAGAGATAGACATGAGTGAACTTATTCAACAACAATAGCCACAACCCATGACTGAGATGTATAGTTTTGCTTTTTTTTCCTGATGAGTTTTTGTTGAGATAAGAGAGACAATGTTGTGAGCGGAGCAGCCTCTGATCCTCTCTATCCAAGGCCAATATTTTGCCTTTGAAATCAGGTTTCTGCTCTTAGTTTCTTTTGTGTTCATTCTTTTCTGTTTTAGGTGACAAAAGATTCAAGATGGGTATGACCTCATGACTTTCAAAAGATCAGGTGAGCAAGCCACCAGAATTCAAGTGCAGGTGTCTATACCTACATTTGTGGGAAGCCAGATGATGGAGAATGAGGTCTCCTAGCCTAAAAGTAGCAAGCATCCACACATTCATCCCTTGGATGCTGCCCTTGGAAATGAATTGAGGAGCAGCTTGGTGGTGCAATGGACAGAACACCAGCCCTGGAGTCAGGAGGACCTGAATAGAAATCCAGCTTCAGATATTTAACATTTACTAGTTGAGTGACCCAGCACAAATTATTTAACCACAACTACCTAACAAAAGAGAAGAAAAGCAAGAGAACTGGTTAGACAAATGTTATTTGCAAATTCAGTCCACTTTCCCCAAAGTATGCCTCCAGGAGTTACTATTGCTGAATTTTTGCAGTAAAAATCACTTTGTAAAAGAGAGAGAAAGCTGTGTTTTTTAATGTGTGTGTATATACATAAATTTTTTTTTCAGTGCTCCTCAGTTTTGTACAACATATTATTCACTTGCCTCACCCTCACTGAAACTGTGGTAGGAAGGGAGAGAAGAAGGGAGAGAAGGAGGAGCTACATTCTCTAAAAGGGAGGGAGAGCAGTAAAGAAAGATTTCTAATCACTATTATGTCTAATTTCTTCTAGCAATTCTGTTTTAAACACCATTCCAGTCCTAGCATTCGGTGTTTTAAACTTCCTTCTTTTTCTAGTGACTGATGATTCTTCTAGATTCGACTGCTTGCTCTTGGCTGTCATAAGGAACAAGTCCTGCTCTTTACCTCTCTTCTGGAGACTGATCTAGGCTGTTTGCACATTGACCTGACTATGGTGTGATGACCAAAGGAAGATGGTGTGTGTCATTGATGGTGGAGGAAGTAGAGTTTCTCTGCCTTGGAAATGGCACATCTTTTTTTGACCTCTGTCTGTAGTTCATCCTTTGCAAAAATATCTATCGTTTATTTAATTTTATTTGTTCTTATCAGTTTTTATGCTAGCTCTAGTTTCTTCTCTTAAAGGTAGGAATTTAAATTAGATAAGTTAAAACAGTATGGAGGAGCAGAGAGTGGTGTGGAGGCCTGCAATGTGTAGGGTGCCCAGACTAAAAAGACTTGGACAACTTTCTCCTCTGCAGCTCCCTAAGAAAGCAGAAGTACTACACCACAGAGGAGCTACATGACGACTCTGTAAAGAGAAATTCTAGGACTTCTAGGTCCTGAAGTACCAAGACCTGTGGCTTTTACATGTGTGTCTTACTGCTGTTGCATTCTATTTTTGAGCCCACTTTTCTTGTGGATGCCAGGTGTATTTGAAGGAGAATGTAACCTGGATTATGGAGGATGGGGAGAGAGGATGTTTTTGTAATTATTGTTATTGCTATGTCATTTGAATAAAGTTTTTTCCAAACGTTATTGAATTTACAATTGTTGTTTAGTCACATCTGACTCTTTTCGACCCCATTTGGAGTTTTCTTGGCAAAGATACTGGAGTGGTTTGCCATTTCCTTTTCTGGCTCATTTTACAGATGGGGAGACTGAGGCAAACTGTTGGGTGGCATAGCTAGTAAGTATAAGAACAACTTTTAGCTCAGGAAGAAACGTCTTCTTGACTCCAGGTCCACAATCTATCCACTGAGCCATCTAGCTCTCCAATAAATCTACCACATGATTATTAATGGGAAGCACACTGGTGGAAGCTCATGGGATACAATAATAAAAACATTCACCTATAAGATTATCCCTAGAATAGAATTGCGGTAGCATCTATGCTCTGGAACTCCTACAAGGATATGCAAGTCCAAGTTAGAGGGCAGCTCAGAGGAAATATTACAAATCAATATTTATTGATTTACGAGCAATAAAAGTAATGGTAATAATTTGCATTTTCATGTTTCTTCACTAAGGTCCTCATCCGATGCTCATTTTTATAGGAAGATAAACTTGGGGAAGGTTATGCCAGCAGAGTACAGTCTTTGTCAGATCCTACCTGGCTAGACAGTGACAGTCTTCAGTCTCTTGTGAAGATAGATAAGTAAGGGTTGGAAGGATCATTATCAAAAGGCTAACAACCAGGGGACAAAGTTTTTAGTTATAATATTAAAGCATAGAAGAAGGGCTGTATTCACCCCAATGTAATTTTGAATCCTTAAAATATTGAAGTACATTTCTATGATACTTTATGATTATAAAGAACTTTGTTATCCATTACCTCATTTTGCCACTGGGATGGTTTGTGAAAAAAAAAAATCAATATATATGGAGGGAATCTGAAGGAGAGGAAAGTGAGTAAAAAGAGGATAAAAGGCAGGAAGAAGAAAGTAAAGAAAGCAACAAGGGAAAGTGTGAAAAGTGTAAAAAGGCCTTTTATTGAGCACATATTCTTTGTAAGAAGGGCATTAAGTTGGGGGCTAAGAGAGAAAAACATATCATGAAGCAGGTATCATTTGAAGCAACCCTCAAAGGTAAGAATTGAAGAGGCAGAGTTAGATTGTAGAGTAAATGGATATGACTATTTCATGTTGGATAGAAACATGAATCATCCTATGGAACCAAAAAAGAAAACTCAATCCACTCTATCTAAACTAAACATATGAATGCACTCTATCCACTGTGCCACTTAGTTGTCTGTAACCAAGGATCTCACATTTTTCCAGCATAAAAAGAGTTAAAAATACCCTCCAGGGTGGGTGGATTGTTTATTTCGAATAAGAAGATGGGAAGTTTAGTAATTAAGTCACTGAAGAGACCATAGCATCTATATGAGATACATGCCAGGCATTCTAGATTTCTCTCTTGTGCTTTCTTATGTTAAAAAAAAAAAAAGTCTATTCATTGGTGGGAAAGGGGGCATCTTCATTTCCTTTGGAGAATTATGGCTAGCTCCAAATCACTTTTCCCTGGGATGAGAGTGTTTGATGGAGTCCTGTGAACATGAAAAGTCAACTGGGTCCTACAGCTGTTTCCAATCAACTCTTCCCTGCTTCCACTGTCTTGGGGGTGAGAAGGTGGGAAAGTGAGGAGGCCACAATGAGGATCGGAAGGGAGGAAGCTATCTGGAAAAGGATCTGAGAAAGGAGACCAGAGGTGCTGCAGAACACTTTTAAAGGTTAATTCCAACTGACCCCACTTCCAGGGACAATATTTTGGGTAAAACTGCAGAGCAATTTAGCAGTATTGTACATCTTGCTCAAATTAAATTAGTTTGGAGGCTTTGGTTTGACTTCGATTCTCACCTGGTTAATTATAACCTTAACACTAATTTAGTAAATATTACACTTTCAAAAGACCCAGGGTCTAGTTCTGCTTCTGTTCTTTAGTAGCTGTGTAACCTTGTGAGCAACTTCATTCCCATCTATAAAATGAAGAAATTGAAACTATATGATCTCTAAGGTCTCTCTAGCTCTGACAGACTGTGGTCTAAGACCCCTTCTAGTTCCAGCATTTTAGATTCCAAGATCTTTTTCACCTTTAACAGTCTCTGAGTCTAAAGTCATTAAATATCTTTATTCATTCATCCTTTTTATGGGTCTCTCTTGGTTTCATTAGCCTTCATTAAAGTTGATTCCCATCCATAGAAATAGCCATCATTAAGTCCCTTTGGACTTCTGTAAATCTAGTTAGGCATGGTTAAGTCTTCCCAGCACTCATTTGTGCCAAAGCTTTGCTGATCCCCATCAAACCCTTCTGAAGTCTGATTAGACATCATAAGCTTAATTGAGCTCATTACACTTGTTAAGCCTCATCGGGCCTCTTAAGACCTAAAAAAAGCTTCATTAAGCTTTAGTAAGTTTGATCAGATGGGACAAGTATTGGTGCTGTTTAGTTATCTGTCTCAGCCTTGTTGGGTTCATGTTAATATCATTTATGTGGGCACATAAGCTTTTAAGACTGGGGTGGGGGTGGGTGGAGATGTTCAAGGTCATTTATTTAGTTGTTCAGCTGGCTCAGATTAGTGTAATAGTAAGATAACTGGGCTGAAGGGCTAGGAGGCTTGGGAACTAATCCCAGGCCCATCGTTCACTTCCTTGGTTACCTGGGATAAGGCCATTCCTATGACTGGATGTGTTTCCCCATCTGCAAAATGCGGACAAGATAAGTTCTAAGCAGGAGTGAATAGTAGCCAGCTTGAACCCACAAAAAATAAGTTAAATTTTCCTTATGAGCATTTATACCTTGTTATTATTCTTGGTCATTTTTCAGTTATACCTGACCCTTCACGATCCCATTTGGAGTTTTCTTGGCAAAATACACTGGTGTGCTTTGCCATTTCCAGCTCATTTGACAGATGAGGAAACTAAAAGAGTTAAATGACTTGCCCAGGGTCACATAGTAAAGGTTTGAATCTTGACTCCAGGTCCAGTATTCTATTCATACCTCCCTTTCCCCGCTTCCAAAGATCATTTATCATGATCCTTTTCTGCCCTATTTGACATAAGCAAACTGAGGCCAAGGGGCCTTTTGCTATATAATATTCTGGTTTGTTTTCACACATGCCATCTTCCTAACCAGTTCATAAAGTCCCTGAGGACCTTTGTTTCTCCAAGATGTCTTAGCCTGTGCAAGGTATACATTAGACATTTAATAAAGACTTGCTGAACTTATTTGGATCAGCTTACTCAGAAGAGAAACTGGTTCAAACTGAGTCCCTCTTGGCTAACCTTTGACAGGTTTGATTAACCCCCATTAAATCATGGGAGGTGTTATTACACTTCTAAGGCTTGTAAATCTCTGCTCAGCCCGGTTAAGTTAAAACTCGATTATAAGGCTGGGCTATGCCTTGTTAACCTCCACTAAACCCTATTAAGCTTCCCAACTAGAGCCTTAATGACTCTTAGGAATCTTGAATGTTTACTAAGCCCTGTTAAGCCTCATTAAATTTCAGTAAATCTAGTTGAGTGGGACAAGGGCAAGTGTTTCGGCTAGTGCCTACTTCAAGTTCCAAACAGCATCAAGGCATGTAAACGTCTGAGTTCTTTGGTTTCTGGTTCCATTTCCAGTTGTGGGACTCTTACCTACCCAGAGAGAGCCATTCATTTGCAAAGTGATGGATGAATTTTTTTTTCCACTTCTAAAGCTATGACTCTATTACTCCCACCAAAAATTGAGTCTGAATACTCACACTCTTTCAATGAGTGTCCCAGTATGGGTTCTGCCACTATCTTTGGTGAATCACTCTATTTTGGGTTTCCTCTCTGCAAAACTAGTGAATGAGTTTCTAAGCTGGCTTCCAGCTCTAAAAATTCCAATTGCAAATGAAAATCCACTGTTTCTTTAAGTTGTATTATGTACATTATGTAAGTTGTATTTCTCCCTGAGAAATAATTGCTAAAACTATCCTTGTGGAGCTCTAATATGATGAAAGGATCTCTGGACAGTTATTAGGAACCATCAATTCAAGATGAGGCTGTAACCTCCTTAAGAAAAGCTAGATAATATTTGGGCAAATTATGTCACTTCTCTGGCCATATCTCAAGGCCACGAAGACAGTGGACAACATTATGCCTTAATGCCTTTTAATTCATTCCATTAAAATGCTGGTTTTTGAACTGATTTACACTGCTTATGTTCAAACTGGGGAGGTATGAGGATGGGCTACAAGGGAGCAATTCTGTGGAAAGGTCTGAGCGCCACTATTCTGTTTGAGCATGTTTACTTGTTCTCCAAGAGCTCAGTGGAGTGATGAGTTCAGCATTTATAAAGCCTTTTTAAAACACAACTAGAGGACCTGAAGAATGCAGTTGACATTAGTCTTGTGAAAACCCCTGGAGATTAGATACGACAAAGCTACTCCTCAATCACAGGTAAGCCTGAACCTCAGCAAGAAGAGTTTTAGACTTATTTCAACCCCAGGTCTCTCTCCAAGTACTAAACTTGTTCCAATAAAAACTATTTTAAAAACATCAGCTCTAATCTCCAATAATGGGAGTACTTGGGGTATATAGTGACATGAAAGAAGTCTGTAATGGATAGACAGCCTGGCTTTGAAACGACAAAGATTTGTCTTTGTTCTGTCCCTGACACATACCATGTGACCCCAGACAACTCTCAATATAATTTGCAGAGCAGCTGTTGATCTGAATTGGTAAAGGAAATTATTTCCTCATGAGGAAGGAGCTCCATATAGTGATGAAATCAGTGATAGAGGGGGAGAAGAGGAAGAGAAATACTAAATAGTGAAAAATTACACCAATTACAAGGTTTGAATAAGCTAGATTATAGAGGAAAAGGTTCTATTTGGAGGAATATTGGCACCTATGATATTCTCCATCCCTCCCTCCAAAACGAGACTAAATTCCATTGATAATTATGTACTTTGCTTATGGCCGTACAGGACAATTAGTGTTACATTAGAAGTCCTTTGGAGATCTTGCAAGGTCTCAAAATGTTTCAAATGTAGGCTAGACAATTCATTTGGACCAGGTATCATGCCAATCCTTTGAACTCAGATACAAAGCTGTTAGCTTAAAAGTTGTTACTGAATATTCAGATGAGATTTTTAAAAATCCAGTTTTCCCGAGTGTGGCGATACAAATAAGAATTGACTATAGGAAGTCAGTGAATGTTCATCTCATAAAGTTAAGAAAACAAAAGACCCTATTAAGGAATGGAGATGGACAAAATGAGAGATGTTTAAAAGAAGGAAGAAGAGGCAGAGCAGTGTGATTGGGGGAAGAGAGATGTGCTGTAGTAATAGTTTCAACTTTACCACAGTTGAGGTTTCAGTACATTTAGTGATACTGCTTCAAAGTGAATTTGCTATAAATCACCAAGCTGGTTACCTCATCTGTCAAATGGGATGACACACTTCCTTCCTTGAGAGTGGGGACAAAATTTTGTAAGCCACCTTACAAAGACAGCTACATTTGCTCCATCATCGCTCTAATTTTTGGTTTCCAATTCATTTTGCCTTAGGATGACCATTTAAAAGCACTCTTAAGATACAAAAAGGAGAAGGTGAGTCACCTTGACAGGCAAGTGGTCTAAAAAAGCCCAAAACACCATACAAATCCCCAAATCAAAGTTATTTATAGAGATGATACAGCTTTTTAAAATATCCCAACTAATTCTCCCAGGATAGGAAGTTGTTGAGGGACTTCAGGGATAGCCACTCAATAATGTATTAATGTATTAGAAATGGAAGGAAAGACCAAGGCACATAAATAAGGTCTTCAAGAAGAGTCTGGATAAACACTTCTCCGATATACAATGTGGAGATTACTTTTGGACTAGATTGGACTAGGCGGTAAGGTCCTTTTCAATTTTGTAATTCTGAGTTGACAATGAGTATCTGAGTAGTTCAATGAGGAAACATATCTGTCTGATGATCAGAAAACTCTAAATGCTGAGAGTTTCATCCTTCCTCTTTCAGTGGAAGAAAAATTCTGAGCCTCTATTTTTTTTGTTTTGTTTTCCTGAGGCAATTGGGGTTAAGTGACTTGCCCAGGGTCACACATCTGGGAAGTATTAAGTGTCTGAGGCCAGCTTTGAACTTAGGTCCTCCTGACTTCAGGGCTGGTGCTCTCTCCACTGTACCACCTAGCTGCTCCAATCTTCTATTAACATTAAAGTACTTTCTCTCGCTCTCTCTCTTTTTTTTTTTTTTAAAGGGAAAACAACACCATTCTTGGTACACAATGGACTCAAATGATAGTGAGGAAAATTCCTCTTCGATTTCTGTGAAAAACAAAAGCATCCTTAAAAACACACTTTGAACAGATGGAATCTGACATCATTTTCCCTAGGAAAGAAATGTACTACTATTGAAATGAAAAAACAGATTATCAGGTTAAAACACAAACAACCAAAACTAAAACCAATGGCATGTTTCACTATTTTAGTTTGAGAATTAGAGAGATATTTTATTCTTTGAAATACCAACATTTTCACAGAGGGCATTCAAATACTGCTTTAATCCATAGCGCCCCCAACCACCCCACCAACTATCGCCTGGAGGGAACATATCTCCTTTAGGTAATGAATGAGAGGGACAGTACTGAGAGTTCTGATAGGGTCTATCAGGGTTTGACGCAGTCTCTTGGAAAAGGTTCAGTCTCATTAAGAAAGAAGCACACGTTATCCAGCAGTGTGGGTTCTTTTGGTCTTTCACAATGCCTACCCCAACAATCCTTTGGCTAGAAGCAGCACAGTGTAGGAAGGAGAGTGCTACACTTGCAACTTGAAGACCCTTGTTTGAGTCCTCACTTTACCACTAATGGACTAGTCACCCAGGTGACTTGGACAAGTCACTCACCTCCAGTTTTCTTCTCTGTAAAATACAGATAATTCTTGCTCTAGTTACTTCCTAGTTTTGTTGTGAGGAAGATGCTTTGTATATGGCAAAGCACTAATACAATTGTGACCCATTCTTATGAATAAATATACATGGAATTGAAATGAATGCAAGCCCTCAGGGAGCAAACTTCACCCTCTTCTTTTGGGTAGGAAGCACATTAAAATAAGATCCCCAAGATCCAAAGTATAGTCTATATACATTCATTTACAGTATTTAAAAATGCTTGGATTTTTTTTGGAACATGCATTTTGGATGTGGGTAAAAAGCTTTCCAGCTAAGGGAACGTGTTGCAATTGAGTTATAGAAGTGCTCCTGGTAGGGAGTGACCCATAGATGATATTTATGTGGTTCTGCTCCACTGAATCTTCCAAAACTTTGTAAAACCACCCAGCAACAATTCTCTCATTTCTACACTCCTGGTGTCTCTGCTGTGCATATATTAACATTCTGTCTTAGGGGCAAAGATACTTTTGACTGCTTAAGGTTAAGATTTCAGTGTCAAAACCAAGTAACGACACCATGGCAGCTGTCCATAAAACACAAAAATCAAGAAATTCGGAAGTTTAAAATCCAAGCTTTTCTCCTCCCCCCCCCCCCAACATCCTGATTATAGCCAGTTGCAAAAAAGCATACTTTCAAACATAAAACTTTAAGAAAAAAAAAAACCCCTTGGCTTTGACATACAATCATATGGGAAGAATCTGACCTTTAGTACGTCAAATACTGGGTAAATTACTAAGCTTAAATTAGTTGGCTTGATTTTATCAATCAAGGAGAAGCAAACTGCACATAGATGGGTCACTGGTATGATAAGCTCTATTGTAGACACCTTTGGAAGCCTGACAATGCTGCATGAACACCAAAACCCAAACATTTTCTGTTCCTCAACTGATTTTGTTTTGAGTGGAAACTATCTCAGTGATTTTGAAGGACTCTCCTGTTTGGCCAATGAATTTGCTCTTAAGAAAGGAAGGTGGATAGGTCCTAACTCCTAGCTTCAGCAAAAATAGCTGTGTGCCTATCAGGGATAGCAACACCAGTTGTAAGGGTTTTCCTGTCAATATTTCTAGAAATGCAACATTGCTCAACAAATACAACTGCCCTGAAATCCTAATTTGGCTTGAATCATCCCGACACCCTCCCTCCCCCCACTCACACTCTCACTCACTCCCTCACTCTCTCTCACACTCACACATACACACTTGCACCAAATACTTCCATTCCTTTCACTCTTTCCAAAATAAGGTCACAGAATCTTAGAGTTGGGAAGGGACCTGGGATGGTCATCCAATCCAACTCCTACCTGAAGCATGACACTAATCTTTCCCACCAATCCAACAGAAGAGATCTGTGGCAGCTGTTCACATTTGGTATTTTTGGTGCTTAATGAACCAACAGATCTTTATCTGAGTGCCTACTCCAGGCAAGGCACTGTGTTGGTGGTGTGGAAACAGATTTCCAATGGGTTCAGAAAGATGTGTTGGCTGACTCCAGTGAACTGCAAAGCTGGTGAAAAATGGGGGACTTCTGGGCCCTGGGCATGTTACATGAAGTTATAGACATCCTTCTGCCCATGCACCTTAATCCTCAACTGCTGCTTCCCTGGTATCTATGGCTAGGTCCCAACACAATGGCCATCTGGCTCTAGGGTAGTTATTGAATTGTTTGATTTATAACCTATTAGATCCCACATTTCCAGAAGAAATGATTTAATGCTGTAATCTGCTGCATCATAGCCTGCCACAGTCATGTAAGAGTACTTGACTCTTATTTCTCAATCCAGTCTTAAAAGAAAGTCTTTCTATACACACATGGAAGCAATAGAATACACTACTCCTGGCCACAAAAGGCCTTACATATTTAGTAGGCGCTTAATGAATCTTCGTTGAACTGAACTGAAAATTGAATTCTTCCATCATTCATACTTTTTTCCCTTAAATTTACAGTAGAATTTAACAGTCTTCATAGGTACAAATGTACCAGGTATCACCAGTCTTTTAAGTATTATACTTAATTTCTTGACAGTCGAACTCTTCATCATTCCAGTTGCTTGTTACTCTCTGCTTTCTGGTCCAGTCTACTCTTGTTACTCTTCACCATATAGATGAAATAAGCAAGGGTCTCTTTCTCGTTCACTGGGATGTTCCGGAAGTGACGGCTGACAGTCTATGTGGAGAATACAAAGGGTTCACTTAATTCACAAATTGGAGCAACAAAATCTTCTTTCTAAGGACAACTCACAAAAGGGAATTTCCCACTTAAAAGTAGGTTATATTTCAAAAGTTTTTTTTTTTTTTTTTAATGTTGGCCATTTAGACTTACTGTTCCACAAAATGAAGGCTGGGCTTCCTGGCCAGCTCACACAAATTTAGCTGACATTTTAAATGAGCTATGGTACAGCAGGTCTGGAGCTAGAAGCTCTTAGCCTGAATCTTGACTCTACCATTTATTGGCTGTGGAACACTGGGCAAGCCACCTCTCCTCTTTGGGAATATTTCCTCTCTTACACTATCCACCTTACTGGGCTATTGTGAGGGTCCAATGAGGGCCACTTGTGCAAAGTTCTTTGTAACTTTTTAAGTGTGATGTGAAGGGGAGCTATAATTTTTAGATGATTGTGAAGAATATTAACAGAACTATTTCAATGATACCTGATTGCCATCAACAAGTATTTTTGCAGGAAGATGCATTTTTAGCTTTAATGCAGGGTGTCAGGAATACATTTTCCCTTTTTATTGGTTTAGTGAACTAGGACAGTAAAAACCTTGCTGATGGTGGCTACCCTAGGGATACATACTCCTGAGAATGATGTTAGTTCTCCATATTCAACTGAGTTTACTACAACAAATACATACTGAGAGCCTATGCAAAGTATTATAAAGGATGGATACCTAAATATGAGAAAATAGCTCTCTATAATGAGTAAGTAACTTTCAAGGTCAATTTACTCAGTGTTCTGAATTGGGAAACAAAGGGAAGATGCCTTCTGGAAGACTATGGTTTTGGGGATAAGAATAGTCACAAAAGATCTGGTCTACATTTCAGCTTTGCCACTTAATGGTATGGCCTTAGATAAGTTATTATACCTTCTCTGAAACAGTTTCTTCATCTTTAAAATGAAGATAAAACTACTACCTCAAAGGGAAGGTGTGAAAAAAGTGCTTTTGAATCATTAAGTATCAGAGAAAGGAGTTATTATAAATACACACACATATATATGCATATGTTTTTGCACACACACATTTACATATATATACATGTACACATACACATATATGGAAAAAGAGGGAGGAAGGAAGAGAGAGAGAAAGAGAGGAGAACACATTTAAATGATTACATTAAATGTAATGGGACTTTTGTCAACTCACTCAAGAACATCTCCCTATCTTTTCATAGATCTTTGTAAATATGTCAATTTTTTAGATGTTGAAATAAGTTTCCAATTGAATAAATTGAGCCTCTAAATCCATAAATTTATCTAACAAGAAGCTGAACAATTCTTTGTGAAACATGGAAAGAGGAAAAAACCCGTCTTTTCATTGGCTTATTCAAATTCAAACTCATTCAAAGCCCTTTTCAATAAAATTTCATACTATCCTTTTAGTCTTATGTCATGTCACACTGATTCCCCTTAATCAATAATGATGCATACCTTCACCCTTTAATAGCACTATGGAAGCATTTCTCTGCTTATTGTGTATTATTTGATATTATTAGTTATTTATGTAACAACCATAGACTACAAAAGCCATGAGGGGAAAGAGTGTCATATATAAACTTTGCATCTCCCCTAGTGCCTACCAGGCACATAAATTATTTACAATTTTTCACTGGATTCTTGATTACTCTTTGTTTTGAAGTTTAGTGAATACAAGTTTCTTCTTTATCCCATACTCCTTCCACCAAGAGACTTAAAATCTGTTTCAATAAATGGAACACAATATATGTATTTTACTTGGATTTCTAGTGAGGACTAGTAAAGGGAAAATCGAAAAAGCCAATGAGGAAATTTCCATAGAAAGAATAAAAAGGAAGTGAGACTGCTGGCTTTTATGAGACAACAGAAAATCTAGAATTGACTGCTGGGCCTAGGACACCTAGAAAAAAGGACATAGGAAAAAAAGAGAAGGGGAGAGGAGATGTGGGAACGGATAGGAGAGAATCCACAAAAGTATCTACAAGAGTACAATAATGATTTAAAAATATTATGTTAAGTTATTGGCATATTTATGACAGCATAGTGGGCTATAGAGAAAGAATATAGAAATATGCAAATAACCAACCATAACCACATTACAATGAAAAATCAGGAGACTTGGGTTCATGTTCTGGCACTACTAATTGTGTGTCTTAAGTAAGTCATGTGATCTTTTCTTGGCTGAAGCCTCTTCAACATTGAATTTTTTTTTTTTTAAACAAAGATGCAAAGAGCCACAGTCCTAGAAAGAAGTTTGGAATGGGAGACTGGGGCAGGGATGAGGGAGGAGAGAAATAGAGGGGAACTAATTCAAGAAAAGGATCCTTTTTATTGAGGATGATAAAAGATAACCATACAATTATTATCAGAGAATGCAGCAGGGTCTAGTGAAAGAAGTCAGGAGGAAGAATGTGAAGGTTATTATTTTCAAAAGCCATTGCCCTACATACTTCTGCTAGCTGTGCCTTGTTGAATCCTGGTCTGGTCTGCAACTTGTAATGCCTTTTGTAGCGCCTCAATGTATTCACTTGCAACTGGTACAAATCAACCTGGAGAGAACAATAAAGAAACTATTATCAACAAGTATTTAATTATCTGCTCAGCATTGTGCTAGTTATAAATGAATGAAGCATTTATTAAACTCTTACTATGTGTAAAACATTGGGCTAAGTGCTGGGGATACTAATAGAAAATTATGGAAATGCTAGAAAAGAAATATAAGAAATGGTAGCTCAATGGATTCATAAGTTAATTGGGGATAGAAAAGAGTGGCAAGCAATTTAGCACTATACTATTTAGTACTGATTGTCAAAGAAAGGGAGTGAACCATTAGGGCTGGAAAGGTCAAACAGACTTCATGGCACTATGATAGCGTAAGTAGAGTTTAAAGAAGGGAAGTGAATGAAGAATTGGAGGGGGATGAAGAAGACATAGTACATGGTAAAGAGAGCAGAGAGAAACCCTGCCTTTTTGGAGTGGGACGGGAATGGAAATGGAAGATGAGGTTGGGTGTGTAGGGTAAAGTCTGGCAGACACAGGCTTGAATAAGGGCCTACTAAGTCCTGCAAAATATCAATCAATAATCCAGACATTGTTCTATGAGATACAAATCAGGTACTAACAAATATTCTACTAGGTGCGAGGGATAAAAAGACAAATGAAAACTCTTCGTAATTTCAAGGAATTTATAGTCTGTGGAGAAAGATCTGATACTACATATGTGTACAAGTTGTTTCTTCCTATAGATGAAAACTACTTGTGGGCAAAGATTGTTTCACTTTTGTCTTTCTATGCCTTGGCCCTAGCATGATTCCTGACATTTGGTAGGTATTGAGTAAATGCTTGTTGATTCATCATTAATAATAATAATAATAATAATAGAAATTAGATAAAATGCTATCTCATTTGATTCTCACCAAAAGGAAGGTGCTTTTTAAAATTTCCATTTTAAAGATGAGGAAACCAAGGCCGAGAAAAATTTGTATCACTGGCTAATTTACGTAGTTATGAAGTATATGGAAGAAGATTTGAACCCAAAGTTCCTGACTCCAAGTCTAACACTCTATTCACACACAGCTATCTTTTATTGATATTAAAAGGTAAAGTATTGAGGGCAAAGAAGACATTTAAATAAAGTACCCTAGGAAGATCTGGAGTAGGAAGAGAGTACTTTCAGAGGGTGATCACTGAAGAGTCAGGAAAGGCTACAAAGAGGAGATAGCATCTGTGCTGAACTCTGAAAGAAGATAAGGAGCCTGGAAGCAAGAGAAGAGGAAAGTGTGCATGCAATGCTTGGGCAATAGCCTATGCAAATGCACATGGGTAGAGGATGGCATGTTGCATGCGGTTTGATGCAAGAAGGAGATAGTGCAAGTTTTCAGAAAAGGGAGATGCAGAAAACAGCAGGTATTTTAGGAAGTTCAGTATGATGGCTATGTGTTGGTTGGACTGGAAGGGAGAAGAGTAAAGTTAGATCAGTTATGAATATGATGCAGTAATCCACATGTGAGGTGATGAGAATAATACATCTTAGGGTGGTGACCTTAGGAACAGAGAAAAAATGGTGAAACAAGGAGACAATCTCAAAGAAAGAAATGGTAGAACTTGATGAGATTAAAAAGATAGAATGAAGAAGAAATAAGTGTGAAAATTGTATCCTCAAATTCTGTTTTAGGCATACTTCTATCCTAATTTCAGAATGAAGTTAGTCACTTACCATCAACCAAAAAAACCTTGGACCTACAGGGCATCTCACCAATTGCCCTGCATCCCTATTTCTCCCTGCTTTTGACCTCTTGTTCTGGGAATAACAATCAAACCAACAGTACTCCTGTTACCCAAAAGGATATGAAAATCAAATGCCTTATAGCTCCACTCACAACCTAGTCCAAAAATGCACTTCCCTGTCCACTATTGCCCCCCCATTAGAATGTAAGCTCCTTGAAGGCAGGGCTTGTCTCATTTCTCTACATCTAAAGACTCTGAAAGATCTTCATATGCTTAGGGCAAGAGTCACTACCAATGATTAAATGGTAAAAATCAAGGTGGATTTGGTATACCCCTTTCAAATAACACAATATAAGAAACACTGATGTCTCAGAAAAATTGGATTGATTTATCTACTCCGGAATAGATGGAGAGGGACAAGTAGTTGGTACAGTGAAGAGAGAGTTTGGTCTGAAAGGAAGACTTGTCTTCCTGAGTTCAAATTTAGCCTCAGACACTTAACAGTATGTGATCCTGGGCAAGTCACTTAACCTTGTTTGTCTTAACTTCCTTACTTATAATATGGGCTACAGAAGGAAATGGCAAACTATTATAGTATCTCTGCCAAGAAAACTCTAATTGGGGTCACAGAAAGTCAGCTATGACTAAACAACAACATACAAAATGAGTCATCAGTTTGAGGGACTCAAGCCCTTTATTTCTTTCTAGACCATTTCATCAAAATTTTTCATGTGAAGGGAATTTTGAAAACGGAACATCAGTTCTTAAAGAAAAAAAAGAAGGGAAAGAACAAAAGAAACAGTATAAACTGGGTCTGGAAAAGATACAAGAAGGGGAACATAAATTCCATAAGTCTGAAGATTTGGTCAGCTTCATTACTACCTGCTGTATGACCTTGCCTAAGTCATTGCCTCTTTGTAATGCCTCACTTCTACAATTGTAAAATAAGAAAGCTGCACCAGGTGATCTCCAAGGTCCCTTCTAGTGCTGACATTCTGTAAAATCTGCAGATAAAAGACTATTTCCTCTTTCCATTCCTGCAGAATCATTTCTACTGGAGTGCCCTATGAAATATTCATGCACCAGACATACAATGTGTACTAAACGCTTCTACTTCTTTTAAGTCTTAAGTGAAAACAATTTAGAAAGAAAGAAAATCCAATATTCCTTCCTGAGCACTTGTTTAAAGCTTTCTTTTTGACAGAGGTAGACATCTTTGAGGCAATGCTGTCCCTTAGATAGAAAAGTTCTTGTGAGTTCTAGCTATTGTAAATGAAATAGCTTCTCTGGTTCAAGGCTATATCTGGGGATACTTACAGGATCCAAAATGTTAAGAGGCAAAAATTAATAGCTTTATGAAATTCTATGCAGCACTTTTTATGAATTATCCTAAAAGTCTTTAAAAGAAAGACAGCCTGGTGGCTGAGAAAATTCATTTCTCTCCTTTCTTCAAAGAGGCAAGGACTATGGGTGTGGAATACTGCATTTATTGTCAGATGTGACTAAAGCATTAGCTGATTTTGCTGAACTGCTTTTTTTCTTTCTCTTAAAATCTTTGTTACAAGGAAAGACTAAATGAGAAAAGGGAATGAAGGTGATATTTAAAAAAAGTGTTAATAAAAATAAGGTTTAAAAAGTAGTCTAGATAGTAAAAGGGGTCAGAAGACTGGGGTTCTAGTCAAAACTCTGCCAAAGTTTATGCCATATTATCTTGAAGGTTACCTCTTTCTGCGGTTTCTTAAGCTACAAAATGAAATGAGGGGATTGGACTAGATGACCCCAAAGGTCTTATCTTTCTCATTTTTTGCTTTAAAGTCCCTTCCAAGTCAAATATTCCATAGACTTCTGATAAGGCCTAAGATATATACTGGAAACAATTCATCCTTTACATTTTCTGATCTCTACCTCAGGGATGTCTGTTTCATGCTCAGGAGAATCTCCACCATCATCACTGGTCTTTCTCTTCCTTTTATTTCGTACGCTCTGGATGAAATTTTTGTGAAAATCACAGATATACAGATGTCTTACCTAGAGGGAAACAAACACAGCTAAAGTGAATTGCCAGTTAACACTGCAATACAAATAGACTCAGTACCCAGAATATTAATTGACAGTATATCCATTGCCTATTATGGGAAAAGGACCAGGGGAGCTACAAAGTATAATACATACAGTCCCTACCCTAAGAAATTTAAGATCTAGTTGGAGAGATAAGATACACAGTTAATATTGCATTATAGTAATAATAACTCATATTTATATACTACTTTAACATTTTCACAAAGCACTTTCAAAATGTTTACAAAGATAGTCAGTGATAAATGCCAAATAATGAGTGCGTTGAGTTGAAAGAAGGGAGAAATGTGAGTTGCTGTAGTCAAGGGAGGCTTTGTAAGAAAGCTATTATCATTATTAATATTGTTATTAAGGTTTCCTGCAGGAGGTGGGACTTGAAAGGAGATATAAAGGATGAACAGGATTGGATTAGTCAGAGAAGAAAGACATCATTCCAGATGTGGTGAACAGCAAGGGCATGGAAAAGAACAGGATATATTCTAAGAACAATGGAGAGCCTGGTTTAGCTGGGAAAGAGGGTCAAACAAGCCAGCAATAGGAAATATATTTAGAAATGAGACTGAAGCCAAACCATGAAAGGGCCTTCAATGCCGGTGGAGGAGTTTGTCCTTTATTCTGTTGACAATAGCAAGCCAATAAAGGTTTTGTGGTTTAATTAAGTTTTATTGATACTTTTTGTTTTTATAGTATAGTAATTTCTAGATATGCTCCACCCTTGCCCCCAAACTGAACCCTTTCTTATACCAAAGGAAAACAATTGAGCAGAATATAACTGATCAGTGACTGAGTGTGCGACATCCCTGCCTTCTTGCTATTTAGGATCACTACTGAACTTTCAATTACTCAGAGTTGCCCCTGAAGGTTTTTTGGAATAAGAGAAGAATGTGACAAAAAAAGATTTCAGCAAGATTTATTAGTATTAGGAGTTTGCACGATAGGGGGGGAAGCGGGAATCAAAAAGTTAGCCTTGAAGAATGAACAAAACCTGAAAAGAGTGAGCAAGATGTTCTAGGTGACAGAGTTAGGATATTTTATATGAGTAATACCTACTTAAGAGAAAGTAGCCAAATTTTCTTAAAATTTCATTCTATGTATGAATCTGAAATCTATAATACAAGGGAAATCTTTATCAAATTACCCATACTGGGCCTCAGCTGCTCCATGTAAAAAGCAAGGGAATTTAGGCTAAACTCTAAGGTTTCTGATTCTCTATAATTCTCAGACTACGTTTCTGACTATCATGTACAGATCAAATTATAAAGAAAGATAAAAAACCTTATGTTATTGAGGAAAAACTTAGTGGCTGATCCAAAAACTTATTTTGTGATATTTCTTTTTATGGATACAGTTTGATTTTTTTTTTACGTTGCAATTTATATAGCCTTACAGAGTTTTTATGCAAACATTTCATTTAAATCACATAACAATCTAAATAGAGCAGGGCTTACTAACCCCATTCTTAAGAGAAAGCAACAGTTCATTGAGGCAAAATGATTCAAACAATGTCACAAAGATAACTAATGCTAGAGCTGAGACTAAATATTCTAGTTCTGAGACTTTAGATATTTCAAGTCTAGGTTACTTCCCCCTCCAGCATGCTGCTCCCTTCAAATGCCCAAAGCCATGACTCCATACAAGGATGGATGAAGCAGTAGTCATGGTGAGAGGGATCTGATTTTGCTAAAGAACAAACCCCAGGGTTAGCCGAGGGAAACCACAGAGAAATGAGCGGTTCTCTAAATTACTTAGAATTATTGACACTGAAGCAGATGGTGCACAAATGTTCTCTTCGTCTTTTAATTGGACACTTTTGAATTGGAGGTTACTTTCTGGATTGCTAGTTAAAAGATGAAAGTAAACGGATATGAAATCAGCCCACAATAAATTTGGCACTTTTCAATGAGAAAATAATAAACACTGGCAATTTATTTGGATGAACATTTTTTTTTTTTTTATTGAGTTAGATCCTTTGGTCATAAATAGTTTTAAGTTTAAGCATGGGTGGAGTGATTTATTTTGGCCCCTACAGTACTTTGTCTATTAAAAGTTACTGGGCAGGACTGCATTTGGTTGTGCTGTTAAAGATGGAATATATTAATTCAGAAAAGCATTGAAAGACTTCAATAAACTGATTCAGAGGGAAGTAAGCAGAAAAAGAAACAATGTTAATTGGAAGAACAACAGAAGGAACCTGACCATCTGATTATAATGATCAAATCTGGCCATCAGGTAAAGAGAAAATCTCTTTTTCTTCATTCTTTGCAGAATAAGACAGATAGGGTATAGAATAATGCATATTTTATCAGACTAGGCTCTCCCTTTTATTAGAAAAAAAGAACCTTTACTAGAGATGTCAGTTGGTTTCACTATTTTAAAAAGTAGCTATATGGGTAGAGGAAAGGAGGGATTTATGTGTGTGTATACATAAATATATGTAGATAAAACAAATATAAAAAAGTCCTTCCAAAAAATAACAATAAAAATTCAAAATAAATACAAAGCAAAATAAGACCTCTTTTAGGTGTGTTCTTTCCTAAATGTAAGGCCTTTGGCAAATCTTTTAAACTTTGTGGGCCTCAGTTTCTTCCTCTGTAAAATGAGTTGAATTTGATGACTTCTAAGATCTAGCTCCAAATCTACAATCCTAAAGCCTTAAAGAATCAGTTAAGAAGCATTTAGTAAGCACTTACTTTGTGGTAGGTATTTTGTAAATGTTTTTGAAAAAAAAAAAAAAGGATTTTTTTGTATGTTTCATAAAAAAACATGCCAAATATTTTGTAAGAAAAAAAAAAAAGTAAACATTCACTATCAAAGACCTTACAGTCTAATGAGGTAGACAACAATAATTTAAAGTCTCTCAACTATTTTAAAATATTTCAAGATATAGGAAGTCTCAAGTAATATCTTTATAGTCAAAGTCTATTATAAATGAATGGCATTCTAATACATGATTCCTTTTTTCAGAGACACACGTAGTTCTTCCTCAATGGTCCATCTAAATAAGAAAGGGAAGGTATTATTCTTCTAGTTAACTGACACTAAAAATGAAAGAAAATATGAGCTCAATTCATATTTCTACAACACTGGTTTCTACAAAGCATTAACTTCAATTACATCTCTGGGAGGAGGCAGCACCAGTATTATTCTCATTTTTCAGATGGCAAAAAGAAATAAGGTTTGAGAAGTGAAATGAGGTCTATGATCATATTGTTAACTAATGACAGAGCTGGGATTTGAAACCACATGTCCTTCTACTCAAATCTTTCTACCATACCACATGGCCTCCAAGAGTTGCACATGGGTATAAAAATTAGAGTTGAGTCATAATAGAACTTGATTGTGGAAAATCAAAAGTTGAAAATCCTTAGGAGATTATTTAGTCCAACTGTCAACTAAGAGGACAAAGGAGATAGCTGAGGTCCAGAAAGAGGTTTTTTTTTTTTTTTTTTGCCAGAATTAGGAATAAAACTGTGCCTTTCATAGTTCCAGGATGCTACTTCTACTAAGCTACCTAGTCAAACAGCCTAAAGTTTATGAGTCCTTTCAATTCAACAATATTTCTTTTTACTGAATCATGCTAATCACCACTTGGTTCCCTTCAAAAGAGCAGAGATATGCCAAAGAGAGGTGACTTTTGAAATAAAGAACACTGCCAACACATCAATAATAAAAAATAAAAAGCTATGTAAAGATTGCTTCAATCATCTGCTTTCTGAGGCTATTAAAACACAATTTCTACTTTTGTATTGACATGACCTTGGATGTCACTTACCCTCTACAGGCTTCATTTTCATTATCTGTGAGAAATAAAGGTGTTGAACTAGATAGTTTCTAAGGTTCCTTTCAATGTATTCTATGTTTTAAAGTTCTTCTTGCTATGACATTCCACAATTCTATAAATACTGAGTCAGCATATGCTTTTAACCATTAACAAGAACAGATTTTCTGTAATTCAACTGATTGGGATTTGGAAAGAGTATCCCCCCTTATCTTCATTTTTTTTTCCTATTTGCAAATCTGATTTTTAGCAAGACAGCTGTTACTTTTCACTGAAGTCCTGCTCATTCTTGAGAAGAAAATGGAATCCCTTTCTGAAATGACACCACCTTGAAAAGAAAATTGCTAGTGAATCTGTTCCTAAAAAGTACCATTTGAGAGGTGAGGAGGTATTACTTTTAGCAAGATAATTGCAATTCATTACCCTCTTTTTCTTATTCCCCAAATATAAAGAAAAATCACCCCCAAATAGTCTAAATCAATGAGGAGACTTGTGGTCTCAACCCAATTGTAAAAGCATCCAGATGTCAATGGATTTAAAAGCTATAGTAAATATAAGTTGTGATTTCAAAAGTGCACTATTACTGCAATTGCTAAACAGCTTTACAAAGGATTTATAAAAGCCCAAACCTAGCTGATAATGGGGGATAGTTCATTTTTTGGCTAATCCTTTAGTTCTAGATGAGAGGCAGTTTGATACAGTAGAACAAGGGACTGGACTTGATGTGAAAGGACTTGGGTTCAATTCTTGGCTCTGCATTTACTAGCTGTGGGAAGTACTCATTCATCTCACTTAGACTTCTTGAATGTTAAATAGTCGACCCTGTCTAGTCTCCTTAACAAATCTGACTCCTTAATAGTGAAACTGCCACTAAACTTGACAACAGATGACATTCTAAAAAGCACTCATTATCAACCAATTAAGAACATCTCTAGAATTGTAAACTAGAACCTCCTGCAGACAAGTTTCCTACAATCAGGTAGGAGGCCCTAAGCGTCTTTGTAATCAAATTTAAATTCCCATTCATTCAATTAAAAAATATTTATAACCCTGCAAGATGTAGCACAAGCTATTCAGAGAGTACTTGAAGAAGAAAATCAAGAGCCCCAGCTTTCATTGCTGATTCTACCTCTTCCCAGACAAGTGGCCTCGGGCTCAGCGCTCCTCCACACAGGGCTTCAATTTTCTCATGTGTAAAATGGGGTTAAAAATCAGCACATTCAAAAAATAAATAAAAGAAAAAAAAAGAAAAAACCCCAGCACATTCATTATCTACCTTATACCTCTGTGCAGCAAAAGGTGCTTTGTACACTATGAAATGCTATAGCTAGATGAACTGCTTTTTTGAAGCTAGCTAGTATGTTTTGAGGGAAAAGCTTGGAAGCTTTTTTGTTGTGATGGTGAAGATTTGCAGGGTGGAGGGAGGGTGAGAAAACTTCTACTCCACCAAAGCATTTTGGTTAATTGCTCTGCAAATTTCAGTTTTGGACTGTGTGTGGGGAGAGGGATTAAAGGACTTGCCCAGGGTCAAAGGTGACACGAATTTAGGGACTGTCTTCAGTGATCTGGAAAACCTCTCTCTAAGGAACATAAAGAATCAAGATAGAGGTTTTCAAACTAAGGTTGGTTGGGAAAACAATTAAATCTTTATTTTCACTAACCTCAAATTGCAATTTAGCATTTCTTTAAAAACATTATTCAAAGAAGAGGTCCGTAATCCAAGGGGTTCCAGGCACAAGAAAGGTTAAGGAAAGGAATCAATCTACAGAATAAAATACATTAGAGGTGCAAGCAAGGAACAGCGGTGAGGCCTTTAAGTAGAAAAACATTTGTCCAGAAAGGCTCTCGCTTTCTTTCCTTTCCCATTCATTGTAAAAACCACTCTTCAGAAAAACAAATAAAACCAAAGCGACCTCAGCCTTATTTCTAGCCCCATCTTGGTAAGCTCCATTTCCATAAACAACCGAAATCACCCTTCCTCTCAAGGCAGCCTTACCATTTCGGGGTTGATCCATGAGCAACTTGACTTCAAGAAAAATTCGGGGTGTGTGTACACACACGTTCTCCATGGGGCAAAAGTTAGAAGCTGAAGAAAAGAAAGCCCACTACCCTCCTCCTAATAGACTGCAACGAGAGGGGGCTAAGAAATAATCGGGTCCTGATCTCCTCGGTTTTCTGATGAATTAAAACACGGGGATGACTTAGCCAAGGTCACCCCCCTCAGATGAGCTCACGAGGACTCGCTGACCTGGGCAAGCTGATCATAAGGGCTGAATAGAAATGGGAATCCCTTGGTGGTCCGTCCGGATCCCCTTCCTAAATGCTAGTGCTCACAACGCACAAAACAAAAGAAACCAACCAATTGCTCTGACGATTTCAAGTGTTGCCTAAGTCCGGGCTCGAGGCTACATCTGTCCTCCAGCTTGGGGTCCCTGCTCTAGATCCCTTCCCTCCCCCACTCACCTGGGGAGGGGAGCCGAGTGGGGATGGGGATGGGGATAATGATAGTGATGGTGATGGTAATGGGGGTGGGGGAAACAAGGCTCGGAAGGAGCTCCGGGTTCTAGCCTGGGCTCCGCCGCGCGGGCACACGGCGCACGCGGGCTGTGTGACCTTGGGCCAGTCGCTTGCCCTCTCTGGGCCTCAGTTTCCTTCCCCGGCAGGGGCTGGGGAACTCACGCTTTTGTCGATGTCCAGCCGGAGTTTCTTCTGCGAGATGCTCTTCTGGATCCTCTTGCTGAAGGAGGCGTTGCCGGCAGGCCGGACGCAGCGCTCCCCGTCCTCGATCAGGCAGCAGCTCTGGCCGTAGCCGGGGGCGGGCGCGGGCGCAGCGGCTGGTGCGGGGGCCGGGGCCGGGGCTGGGGGCCCTTCCCGGCTGTCCTCCTCTGTGCTGAAGCCGTTCATGGCCCCGGCCCCGGCCCCGGGGACGCTCACAGGGAACTCGAGCCCCTGCCCCCGGGACCCCGGCCCGGTCGCGGTCCCCCCGCCGAGGCGGTCCCCCCGGCCCCGCCCGCGGGCCCGGCCTCCCGCTGCCTGAGCGCGCCCGGGCCCGGCGCGGCCTCGAACCCGCGGCCCCCGGAGCCCCGCGAGCCCAGCGGCGCCCACTGGGCTGCCCCGCTCTCCCCGAGGCGGCGGCCTCGGCGGCGGCGGAAGTCCCGCCCGCGAGTCACCATTGGTCACTAGAAGGCACGGGGCGTGGCCGGATCCCTCGGCTGCCGTGATCATTGGGCGCGGAGCCCGCCTGTCATGAGAGGCCGGCTCCTTCCTGGACTCTGCGGGGACGGGTCCGAAGTAGAGAAAGTGCAAAGCCGGAGAGTTGGTGGCCGGGGTAGGAGCCGCGGCCCCGGGCCAGCAGCTGCTCAGAGCCGGGCGGGGGCGGACGGAGCCACTGAGGGACAGGCGGTGCAGTCGGGACAGGCAGACCTAGAGGAGGGTGGTCACAGGGACAGGCGGATGCACAGAGACTCAGCTGGAGTGGACAGACAGAAGGATACAGGGAGTCAGGAGAGATGTTCAGAGGAACACAGAGATAGGTAAGATGGATTGGGGGACAAATAGGGTGGACAGACGGACAGATCCAGAGGCACGGGAGGGATAAACAGAGGAAGATGCAAGTTGAACAGAGGCACAGATGGGGAAGACAGATGGACGGACACAGAAGTTACAGGAGGGATAGATAGATAGGACAAATGAGGGTGAACAAAGAGGGACAAGCAGAATGGAGGTGGACAGGGGGACAAGTAGGATGAGCAGGCACAAATGGGATGGACAGACATATGGAAACAGAAGGACAAAAGGGATGGGTCGGGGCTGATAGGGACAGAGGGAGAGGACAGAAGAAATGGACAGTGGGATAGAGAGAGCTTGAAGAGATGAGGACCCAGGAAAAGAGATTTGGGCAAAAATATCCAGGGACAGAAGGGAAGGAAACAAAAGGCATAGATGAAAGTACAAATGTAGACACAGAGGGATAGAGGTGATGGAAAGAGATAGATGGGATGGGCAGAGGGGACAGATAAACATGGATAGTGGGACAGATGTAATGATGGGACAGAAGGACAGGAGTTAAGAAGAGTGATAGGCTTAAAAGTGTATATGGCTAGACAGTGCTGTAGGGAAAGGAAAGACAGAAGGGGAAAGAGAATCACACGGAGGGACAAAATTGAATGTATAGGAAGTGGTAGAAACAGGATAGGATAGGTGAAAAAGACAAGGGGATAACTCAGAAGGAGAAAGGGTCGAGCCAGAGACATTCTTGCAAACTAAAAGAAGGTCCCAGGATCTTGGATTTAGAGCAGGAAAGGACCTCATTTTACAGATGAGAAAACTAAGGCCCAAGGAGAGGAAGTGATTTGCCCAAGATCATACTGGTAGGTCAGTGTACTGGGTGGGTATTAGGGAAAGAATGAGTCTTGAACTCAGGTCTTATCATTTTTTAAAGTAAATATTAAAGCTAAAATTCAAACCCAAGGAAGTGAGGAGGAATTAATGCTGAGGAACATCTAAGGAACATAGATGAATAAGGGAGAGAGAGAAGATAATCGTAGGAAGAAGAAAGCAGAAAGATAAAACTCTGTTCATCTCATACTTTATGCCCACACTGCACAAGAGAAATCATTAAAATTACTAGGAATATTGATAGCTTGTATTTATAGTTTGCAAAATATTAACCACATTGTAAGATAGATCAAAAAATCCATCTACAAACAGTCATTAATTGCCTACTATGTGTCAGTACTATGCTAAGCACTAGATACAAAGACTTTTTGTCTGCTCTAATTGAATTTACATGAATCTGTGAGGAAAACATGTACACATATAAGTAAATACAAAACATATATAAAGAGATATAAAGTAATTTGGGGGGAAATTGGAAGGTGGTCAGGAAAACAGAAACCAGAAACACCTTATGTAGGAGTTTCATTTGAGCTGAATTTTGAAGGGAGCTAGTGATTCTTAACAGGCAGTGATGAGGAAGGAAGGCATCCTAGACACGAGAGTGCAAAGGCACACATGGGAAAAGACATCTAGGCAAGATATTTGTGTGAAAGGTCACTTTTATTCCATCAATGATCTAAAAAGGAAATCTAGAGAGGAATATATATATATATATATATAATTTTTTTTTCATCCAGCCTAGGATCATGCAAAAAGATAGAAGTTTCTGACATAGTCCTGTTGGAGAAGTCAGGTACCAGAACAGGTAAATTGACTGGAAGCCCACAACAGCAGCATTCCTGCGCAGGGAGCATTGAAACTGTGTTAATGTCCTGACCTGGAAAGCTTCTAGGGGTTAGATATGGAGACCAGACTAGACTAGAGACAGTAAGCCCTTCTGAGTTCTGGTTTGGGACATGGTTCCCATGTTAGTGTTCTGAATGCAGACATACTAGGAGAAAAAGGGAAAAACAGTATCAACCCAGGAAATTGAGGTAGGTGTTGTTTATCTAATTATCCAATTAAAAATATAGTATATATGGTGTCCAAATCCATGAGAGCTAATGAGAAAAGAAGAGGGTCTGGGACAAAGTGTTGGGGGAAATGACACCTATGGATAGTGTGTATTACTTAAATAAAGATACAGCAAAAAGCATGGAAGAGAAATCAAACAGATAAGGAGAGAGCCAAGTCAAGAATACCGAGAGAAAAGAAGATGATCAATAGTGTGAACAGTTGCAGAGAGGTTTAGAAGAATTCTTGATAGGCTCACTAAATTCTAGTGGTTCCCATTGACCTTTAAAATCAAACATAAAATCTCTGGTATTCAAAGCTCTTCATAATTTTTTGTTGATGTTTACTTGTTTTGTCATGCCCAATTCTTCATGACCACATTTGGAGTTTTCTTGGCAGAGATACTGGAGTGATTTGCCATTTTCCTCTCTAGCTCATTTTATCAATGAGGAAGTTGAGGCAAACAGAGTTAAATGATTGGCACAGAGTCACCCAACTGGTAAGTGTCCAAGCTTAGATTTGAATTGAGTTCTTCCTGACCCCTAGCCAAGCACTCTATCGCTCTATCTAGCAGTTCCTAAGTAGATAGAAGTACTCTCTGTTCAAAGTTTGGTTCCCATTCTTCATACCTACTCCCAGAAATACATTTATTTCTTCCAAGATAAGTATGTTTTATTTACATATTGACATATTTTCTTTTAAGGTATGTACACACATGTACACACACACATACATTTGCTTTTCTTCTTTAAGATTGTCCTTTATTTCTGTGTATTTATATTCCCTTTCCATTGTTCTCTTGTTTGTTTCTTTGGTGAAATTTGCCACTGCAAATGCAAATTTTCCCATTCTATCAATTATTTTTGCCATGCAGACCACAAATTCTATTCTCATGATTCTCAGTTCTCTTTTTAAATACTCTGGAACAAGAGAGGACTGTGGGAAATGATTGTGGATCACACCATAGCGTTTTCACTCGTTTGGTGGTTGTTTGCTTGCATTTTATTTTCTTTCTCATTTTTTCCCTTTTTGATTTGATTTTCCTTGTGCAGCAAGATAATTGTAGAAATATGTTTGCACATATTGGATTTAACATATATTTTTAGCATGTTTAACATATATTAGATTGCTTGCTATCTGGGGAGGGGGTAGAGAGAAGGAGGGAGGAATTGGAACACAGAGTTTTGCAAGGGTTAATGTTGAAAGATTGTCCATGCGTATCTTTTGAAAATTGAAAAGCTGTAATAAATAAAATAAAATAAAATACTCTGGAACAATGTGGTGGTGTTATTGTCTTCAAATTCTATAAGAGCTTTTGCTTTATCAAATGTTGGTAGTTTTCCATTTCCATTCATAACTTTTCTTATCTTTCCAGTATTCTTTTCCCTTCCATGTACTATCATCCGACAATGTTGCTGGATAGAAGAGTTGCTGAAGAGCCTTTTTGCTCTTCCTCACATCTATCCTCCAGAATGCTTGATTCTATACCCCAACACCATGCTAAATGAAGATGAAGATTACCTTTTTCTTCTTTTTTTTTTTTCTTTGCTGAGGCAATTGGGGTTAAGTGACTTGCCCAGGGTCACATAGCTAGGAAGTGTTAAATGTTTGAGATCGGATTTGAACTCAGATCCTCCTGACTTCAGGGCTGGTGCTCTATCCACTGCACCACCTAGCTGCCCCTGAAGATTATCTTCTATCTGCTCTGTATATATCTTGTACGTTCATAGTTATTTACATGTTTTTCTCTTTAAAAATATGAGCTCTTTGCAGGCAGGAACCATATTTTTGTATCTTTAGCAATTAGATCTTGTTGACTTACTGAGACAAAATCTAAAAACCAGGAGCTAAAGCCAGAGATATGAGTAAACAGAAAATATCAATCATTATAAAAAGCTATTATGGATCTAGATTCAGAAAAAAGAATAATTCCATAGCAACTATCTCTATGACTTAAAACAAAGTACAACCTTGCTAAGCCTCTCATCTGGAAAATGAAGTTAGATTAGAGGATCTTTGAAGTGTTTCTCAGCTCTAAAGCTATAATCCTATGAGCCTGGGAACTGTAAGTAGAACTTCAAATGAAAAAAAAAAATGGCTTGGCCACAAGGAAGATACAAGAGTATCTAGAAGAAATGAAGAATAGATAAAAAAAAAATGGAATAAAAAATGAAATAAGAGATCTGAAGGAAAGAACTGACAGGGGAATAATATATACTTTGGAAACAGCAGATAGAAAACCTTACCCAATAATAGACTAACAGAACTCATGACTCCTTGAAATAATAAGAATTTAGAACAAAAATCCAAAGATTGAAAAGCTAGAAGAAAATATCTGCTCTAGGAAATGACTGAGTTGCAATCAAGCCAAGGAGAGAAAATTTAAGAATTGTCAGATTCTCTGAAAACCATGACCAAAATTAAAAAAAAAAATATGGATACTGTATTTCAAGGAACTGTTCAGATTTTTTAGAACCTGCAAGCAAAATAAAATAAGAACTCACTGGTTGCCTTCTGGTAGATCTCCAAAGGAAAGCTCTTAGAAATGTCATAGTCTAAATCTAGGATTTCTAGATCAAAGAATAATTACTGCAATCAGATAGAAAGAGTTTGAGTTCCAAAGAACCACAGTTAGGATTATATGGAAGACTTGGAAGTTACTACAAATTTTTATTAAATGTTTACTGTATGCCAGGCGCTCAGAATACAAAAAGAGGCAAAAGACAATCTTTACCCTGCAGGAGTTCACAGTCTAAAGGACAGAGAATAAATTTAAATTAAAAAAATAAATAAAGAAGAAAGCATCTCAGAAGATGGTATTGAAAAAGTCAGTTTTTCCATTCTATCAATTATTTTTGCTGTGCAGACCACAAGTTCTTTAAATGTTATGTATAAAGAAGAATAACTCCAGTTAGTCTGGAGAAATATGTAATAATCCTGGCAGCCAGATTATAGAGAGCTTTGAATATCAAACATGAGTTTTCATTTTACTTTGAGCCAATGGGAAGCTACCTTAGTTTTCTTGATCAGGAGTGATGTGGTTAGTTTCCACTTTGTTTTTTGTTTTTGTTTTTATTATTAAAGCTTTTTATTTTCAAAACATGCACAGATAATTTTCAATATTCATCTTTGCAAAACCTTGTGTTCCAATTTTTTTTCTTCCTCCCTTCTCTCCTACCCCCTCTTCTAGACAGCAAGCAATCCAATATATATGTTAAACATGTGCAATTCAGATTCCATTTTGTGAGTGGAATCTGTATGAAAGATAGATTAAAGAGGAGATTAACTGCGAGGGTGTATTGTAGTTGTCCAGGTGAGAGGTGCTAAGGGCCTGGTTTGAAATAGAGTTCTGGTCATGTGAAAAGAGAGGAAGGAGTGAGTGATAGAGATGTTGCAAAGATAGAATCAAGATTTGGTAAATGTTTGGGTTGGGGGGAAGGAGAGGCATTGAAGACAACTTCAAGCTTGCAAATCTTGGTGATTGAAAGGACTGTGATTGTCATTGACAGAAATAGAGAAGATAGGAAGAAAGTGGGTTTAAGGGAAAAGATAAATTCTGTTTTAGATGAATTAAGTTTGAGATGTATTGGCATATAGTAAGTAGTAACTGTCTAGTAAGCAGTTGGTGATATGATTCTGTAATTCAGGAGACAGACCAGGACTGGGTTAGTAGACCTCAGAGTCATCGACATAGAGATGATAATTGAATATTTGGGAACCAATGAGATCACCAAGAAAGAGAAGATGTGGAAAAGGGATTCTTAACCTTTTATTTGGCCGTCTATGAAGCCTAAGAAACCTTTCTCAGAATATTGTTTTATATTCATAATTAAAGGAAAAAAAAATCATTGTTAAATTCCTATTGTGTACCAGAATTTTGATCCTTACAACAACCCTGGGAGCTAGGTGCTATTATTATTTTTACCTCCATTTTACAGCTGAGAAAATTGAGACAGATAGAGGTTAAGTGACTTGTCCAGGATCATAGCTACCTGAGTGTTTTAAGCCAGATCTAAAATCAAATCTTCTTGACTTCAAGTCCAGAACTTTATATACAGTGCCACTTAATAGGAAATATTAAGTTTTTGTTAAAGCAAGAATTTTTAACCTGGGGCCTCTCTTTAGATTTCAGGGGGTTCATGAACTTGGAACTTTTAATACTTTCATTAATTTAATTTCAATGTAATTGGACTTCGTCACAATCCTATACATTTATTATGCATTTAAAAATACTATTTGGAGAAGTACATAGGCTGTCAGACTACCAAAGGTGTCCTTGGCACACACACACACAAAATTAAGAACCTGAGTCTTTACGTGTAATTAGCGGGGAAATAAAATGTTTTTAAAGCAAACAAAACAAAACAAAATAAAAAGAACCCCTGAGTTAGAGGTTAGTAAAAATATACGATACAGCAAAGATGACTGAATAGGAATGACTAGACTGGTTGGAGGAGAACAAGGAGAGAGTTATATTTCAAGGAGTATTTTAGATGAGAAAATAGTAGTGTCAGTAGTGTCTAAAGCTGCAAAAAGTCAAGACAATTGAGAACTAAACAAAAGTTATTGAATTGAATTTGAATGGGACTGATTGGATTAAATATTTCTCTGTATTGAGTTACAGGTTCCCAGAATAAGACCTTGTTCTCTGGAGGAATGAACTTTGAACCTGGAGATGCAGGAAGTTGCAGGAAATGACATGACCTGTGGGAGGCAGCCAACATTAGTGATCATTGGTCAAGGATGGTTATAGCCTATTAGTCTATCCAATGAGAAGGCTCGAGTCTTTTGCCAAAAGCAGGTCCAGGTGCACATGGCTGGAGTTGGGATGGCGCCTAAGTGTGTCTGGGCCTCTCCCTGCAGGGATTAAATAAATGCTTTCTCTTTGTACTTGATGATGTCTCTGATGTAGTTAATTGGATTGGGAAGGGGATTTTGCACCTGACCTCTCCCACACAAATGGAAACAAAGAGATCATTGGAAATTTTGGAGAATGCAACATCAGTTGAGTGATAAAGCCAAAAGTCAGATTGTAAGAACTTGAAAAGTGAGTGAGAAGAAATAATGTGTAGAGTAGAATGTAGGATAATAAATATCATTATCTGCATTGTTGGAGTTATGAATTGACCCAATCCTTCTGAAGAGCAATTTGGAGCCCAAAGGGCAAGTAAACTATGCATACCTTTGATACAGTGTTCCTAGGTCTGCATCCTAAAGAATTAAAAAACCAAAAGAACTAGGAACTATTTGTACAAAAATATTTACAGCAACTCTTTCTGTGGTGGCAAAGAGTAGGAAATTGAGGAATGCCCATCAAAGGAGAATGGCTGATTGTGGTATATGAATGTAAGGAAATACTATTGTGTAATAAGAAATGATGAGCAAGTAAATTTCAGAAAAACCTAGAAAGACTTATACACATTGATGCAAAGTAAAGTGAGCAGAACCAGAACAATGTATATAGTAACAGCAATATTGTACAATGATCATCTATGAATGACAATAGTATGATCTAAGAAAATTCCAAAGGATTGAAGATGAAAAATGCTATCTATCTACATCCAGAGAAATCACTGATGGAATCTGAGTGCTGATCAAAGTATACTATTTTTCACTTCATTTTTTCATGTTTTTCTTTTGATGTGTTTCTTCTTTTATAACATGATTAATATGCAAATATATTTTGCATGATTGTACATATAGAATCAATAACAAATTACTTATTGTTTTAGGGAGTGGTATAGTGAGGGAGGGAAGGAAAAAATTGAAACTAAAAAAATTTTTAAAAATGAATGTTAAAAATTGTACAATATACTATGAAAATTTAAAAAAAATCATCGCTACTGTATCAAAAAGAAAAACTGAGGCTTAAAGATAGAAAGTAAGCTGCCTAAGCCTAAGCTTGGAAAAGATAACACGCACACACACACACACACACACACACACACAGAGCAGATTTCCAGCATGTCAAACTGACTAATCTGATGCTTTTATCAATGGGGCCAGTGGTGGCCACTTTCCATGTGGTAGAACACATGTTGTGGTGGCAACTTCCTCAGGTAGCTATTTAAAAATAAGAGAAATATAGCCAATCTCAGAAATATAGTCTAATTCTTTCATTTTACAGATTGCTCTAATCATATCATTTCAATGACAACTTTCATTTATAAATGCTTTAAAGTTAGCAAATTGCTTTCTGTATTTTATCTTACTTTTAGTACTCTACTCAAAACCCTTCACTGGTTTGTATTATCTGCCCAGCAGAGTCTATATGTCTGTTCCTGTCATGCAATCTTTTCCACAGCCTTATCTTTACATGACTCCCTTCCTGGATTCTACATCCCAACTAAATGGGACTACCTACTATCCTTCATGTGGACTATATTTCAGTTTCCTCATCTGTTAAATGAAAGGATTCAATTCAGCAAGTGTCTATTAAACACCATTATGCATAAGGCATTTTGCTAGGCTCCTGGTATTCTCAAGGTGAATCTGTGATCTTCATTCAGTACTGCTGAATCACAGCTTATCCAAGCCTACCTATCCTTTGTGACTCGTGTTTATGATCTCTCAAAAGTTTGCCACCATCACTTTCTCCCCACTTCAACAAATTTGCTTTCTCTTGGCATGAAGAGGATATCATTGGAGCACATGGGTTGATCGGCAATTATTCCTTGTTTTTGATCTTTGAGCAGAGTATCTTTTCCAATCATATATATTTTTTGACAACATCCTTTACTCTGATTCTCCTTTATTGTTTCCCATTTGTTGGGATCTGCTCACAGTTATCATGTATCTTACCATTGCTCTGTAAGTGATATTCAATTTTAATTCTTTCAAGCTATAGTTTTCCAAGACTGTGGCCATATAGAAACACTGTTACATTAATGGTTTTAAAAGATAGGCCTTATTGATTGAGGAATGCCTAAACATATTGTGTTATATGAATGTAGTGAAATATCACTATGCAGTCAGAATGATGAATATGATGAACAAAATGAAACATGGGAATAACATATCAATAGATGCAAAGAAAAATAAGCAGAGTCAGGAAAACTATACATGATACTACAACAATGCAAATACAAAACAGCAACAATCAAACTATTAAAACTGAATGGTGAATTGGTCTATAATTACCAAGCTTGGCTTCAGAAATATATAAGATTTCTGTCCCTCCTCCCCACGATCTTCTCTCTGCTCTATATCCACTTGTACACCCATATTCATTTTTGTATTTCGATACACCATTTTTCATAGTGGATCATGGGTATGGAATATTGCCTGGATCAGGATTTTTCAATATTTTGGTTAGTTTTATTGATCCTTAAAAAAAAAAATTCCTATTTTTAAAATATTTCTCCCCCTACCCCCCACCCCGAGGCAATTGGGGTTAAGTGACTTGCCCAGGGTCACACAGCTAGGATGTGTTAAGTATCTGAGACCAGATTTGAACTCAGGTCCCCCTGAGTTCAAAGTCAGTACTTTATCCATTGTGCCATCTAGTTGCCCCTAAATTTCTATTTTTTAAAGAGATAGTTCTGGAGGATGGAAGAATGGATACACTGGGAAATATAGGTGATGTAATGATAAAAACTATTTATAAATATTTTTATTATAAAACTGGCTTCTATTTTAGAGCAGTTTTGGTCATTAAAGGAACTATAATTTCTAATAAATAATATTATCTTTGCAGCTCCTGTTTAATTTTGAGTCCAACTTATCCATTTTAGGTGTTTCTTCAAGGTATATTTATTGATAGACAAACTTAATAGGATGCATATCTACCTCTCTACTTTGAAAATTGGACATTCTGGATACCCATCAATTGGAGAATGGTTGGGTAAATTGTGGCATATGAATGTTATGGAATATTATTGTTCTGTAAGAAATGACCAGCAGGATGAATAAAGAGAGGACTGGCAAGACTTACATGAACTGATGTTAAGTGAAATGAGCAGAACCAGGAGATCATTATATACTTCAACAATGATACTGTATGAGGATGTATTCTGATAGAAGTGGATTTCTTTGACAAAGAGAAGATCTACCTCAGTTTCAATTGATCAATGATGGACAGAAGCAGCTACACCCAAAGAAAGAACACTGGGAAATGAATGTAAACTGTTTGCATTTAGGTTTTTTTTTCCCGGGTCATTTTTACCTTCTGAATCCAATTTTCCTGTACAACAAAAGAACTGTTTAGTTCTGCACACATATATTGTATCTAGGATATACTGTGACATATTTAACATGTATAGGACTGCTTGCCATCTGGGGGAGGGGGTGGAAGGAGGGAGGGGAAAAGTCAGAACAGAAATGAGTGCAAGGGATAATATTGTAAAAAAATTACCAAGGCATGGGCTCTGTCAATAAAAAGTTATAATTATTAAAAAAAAAAAAAAAAGAAAATTGGACATTCCACTCTTTAGAGTGATTATGGTTCTTATCCAGGAAATTCTGCAGTGTTACAGGGTTTAATGAGACTAATATCATCCACAAACAGGTCACGTGAATGACTTAATTATTCATAGAGAATCTTTCTCCAACTTGATATACTAGGTCTCCTCCTAATAAAAACTTTTTTGGTCCTCTGTTTTATGTATCAATGGATATTAATGGTCAGAACAACATTTTTCTCTGATATTGTTCAAAGTATCTTGTATAATTTTGACTCATGGGTGGTAAACACTTGAGAATAACTCCATCTTTAAGTTGGAATTTTTGTTCTAAGAATAAAAAAAATTTTTTAAATAATTTAAAAACTATAAGCATAATATCATATTGTATATATTTGGGTCTACATGTGATGGCAAAGATGTAGAATTTTGCTAGTGAAAGCCTGGCTATTCTCTATTAAATCCTTCAAATAGGATATTTTTGATATATATATGTAGATTATTCTCATAAAATTTTTCTGTTGATTGGAAAAAATACATATGAGTTAGTTCATGTTTTCCTAGTAGCCTTTTTTTTTTTTTGCAGTGAATGAAGGTTGAGGTTTTATGCCTTTGATATTATACTCCCTTATAATTGATTTCTTAACACATACTTGATCTCTTAACATTATCTTGCCCCAAAACAAAAATAGTCATAAATGGATAAAAAAGTGTTAATTTTTAAATTATTTATCAGACACTGTGCATGGAAGCTGCTGATAGTGGCAGTGAATAGGACATTGATTCTGGAGTGAGAAACACTTGAGTTAAAGTTCAGCCACAGATCAGGACTAGCTGCATGATCCTGGGTAAGTCATTTAACTTTTATTTTGTCTTGGTTCCCACAGTTGTAAAATAGGGATAATAATAACATGTTTCTCATAGGGTTGTTGTGATGATCAAATGAGATAATATTTTTTAAATGCACTTAACATATTCTATATAGCATTATAGGTACTGTATAAATGCTTCCTCCATTTGCCTTTCCCCTAAGTGTCAGGAATATAAAATAAAAACTAGACAGTTGTCTTCAAGAAGATTATATTCTAATAGAGATAAACATATAAGAGAGTGGTAGTTTACTGAGAACATTTTAGTCTGCAAAGACACAGATTTGTTGAGTGGAACCATTCAGTTGATACGTTTGATAGGCTTAATTTTTTCCCCCATACCCATATTGAGAGAGAGAGTCCCAGAACCCTCCTTTGACCAGGAATACTTTGCTCTGAAAGGGAAACAAAGCCATCCCTTAGTCTCGATTAGCCCCAGCTTCCCTGATGCAGTTTTATAGTAAACTCAAGGCATGAAAAAATCTAATAATTTGGAATCCAGGTGCATTGGACTTTCTGAAGACCATGCCTGCTGTTGTACTCTTCACTATAGTCTGTCCTAGTGACCAAATGAGTTTCCATATGAAGACAAGGTGACCAGGTCCAAGGAGGCCAAGAGTCAATCTGTGTTGCTATATTTAGTTATATTAGGACAAAGTAAAACTCCTTTTGTTAACTGTTTAATAACTTACGAGTGGCTCATTTCCTCCCAAATGTGAACCTGAAAGAAGAGCATGATGATATTAGAGCCGTCACCAACAATGTACCTTTACTGAAGCAATAGAAATATTGATTTAAGCAAAAAGAAATATTGAATAGAAATATTGATAAGAACAAAAGAAAGATGACAAAAAAGTTTTTGAAGTAGACTAACATGGCTTTTCCAATTAGTGGTAGTTAATTTTTATTATAGTTTCCAGAGCAAGATTGGGAAGAAATATTGTACAAACCAGAAGAGAGCAAGAAAATGGCTAGGTCATCAATCAGGACAACATGAGAGTTCTAAAAATGGTGGCTTAGCAACTTAAGGACAGTCTCTGGTGTTCCTTGTAATAACCTTATATTAAATCCCTTTGTCTTTATTTATTACCTCTACAACATACCTTTCCTTCACTTCCCAGCATTTAAAAAAATGCATTGATCTTATTAATCCTCTACTCAAAAATGTTAAATGTTCATAGGATAAGATATGAAAAGAGAAAAACAAACAAATAGAAGATAAACTGGGGAAAGGGAAAAAAGCCTTTAAGTAATATAATAGATAGTGTGCTGGGTCTAGAATCAAGAAGACTTCTTTTTCTGAGTTTAAATCTGGGCTCAGATAGTTTAATAGCTGTAGGACCCTGGGCAAGTCCCTTAAATCTGATTGCCTAAGTTTCCTCATCTGTAAAATGAATTGGAGAAGAAAATGGCAAACTAATCCAATATCTTTGCCAAGGAAACCCCAAATGGGATCACAAAAAGTCAGACAGGACTGAAAACAACTAAATTAAAAAAGAAAAAAGGAATAAATAAGGAAATCAGGAAGATATTCAAATAGGAAGTAGCATCTAAGTTGAGCCTTGAAAGAAGCTCAGAGATAAAGAGGAGGAAATTGGGGAGAGAAGGGGCAGATTGTCGAAAATAAACAGGAAGGAAACTGGTTGCCAAGTTTGGGAAATAACAAGTAGGCCAATTTGTCTGAAATGATGTGAATTGAGTCTTTAAAGGTAATCTGGAGACAATTGTGAAGAATTTCCAATGCCAGACTGAAGAATTTATATTTTATCCCAGAAGCAGAGCTGAAGATTTTTGAGCAGGGGAATTGACATGGTGCGACTTTTGCTTTAGGAAGATTATTTTTGCAGCTGTTTAGAGAATGGATCAAATAGGGAGAAGCAAGGAGACTCATTAGAAGGCTAATGCAATATTTCAGGTGAGTGGTGATGAGGGCCTTTGTGAGGAGAGATGTTTTTCTATGATAAAGTCTTCCTTCATCTTCTCAGCTGGAAGTGATCTTGAATACCTCCTAGCCATTTGCTTGGCCCTCTCCTTGACACTTAGACTCTCCCTTGTATCATCATTACTTAATTAAAGCTTTTACCTCCCATTAGGTTATAAGTTTACTTGAAAGGAAAGATAATGCTGTTTTTAATCTTTGTATTCTAGGTAACTGAGATTAAAGTATACTGATCATAATGGGGTTTAATCAATATTTGTTAAAATGAATTGAGTAACTGTTTCATGTGTTGAAGTCTTATATCCTTAGTGAGCATGTAGACGTTTATAAATTTTCCAAATCAGGGATAAGTGACTTGTCAAGATCATAACCCTAATAAGTGTGTGAAGTCACATTTGAACTCAGGTCCTTTTCACTCCAGTGCCAGTGCTACATCCACAGCACCACCTTCCTGGTAAAATTCCACTTCTTTATATTTCTGGAAGCCAAGAAAGTCCTGGAGTCATCAGAGAGAACCAATTATTCAGTTTTCAGTGTGAGCATTTACACCTTGGAAATCAGTTAATGCCCAGTAATTGAGGCTTGATTTATTATTTTTTTTATTGTTTAGACTTAAGAAATATTAGTAATGCAAATTAAACTTAAAAGTCTGTCTTATATATTTATTAGTATTATTATTTTTGCAGAGCCAGTTGTTAACATTTGCCAGCACATCTCTGAGTAGCTCTAGTAGAGATAACTATGCTTTTTGTATTGCAATGCTATCAAAAGGAAATGGGACTGGGATCACTAAACTATATATAAGAATTCCTGTAAGCTGTATGTTTATTTAGTTTTCAAATGTAATGTTAACTATGTTTTATTTTTATTTATTTTGTTAAACATTTCCCTATTACATTTTAATCTGGTTCTAATACACCAGACTCTTGCTCTTGTGAATTGTGTCTTTAACCCTCTGGTTTAGTAGTTTCTTCCAGCCCTAAATCTATGAATCTGTGGCCTGAATTCTAGCTCTTGCTCTGCTATTTATTCATTGTGTGACTATCCTTTTCTGAGCCTCAATTTTCTCCTTCTAACCCTGAGAATTCACTTCCTTTTTGTGTCCCTAACCAGCTGGATCTCTTTCTAGTTGTAGAACTCTGGGCAAATCACTTCTGCTTCCAAAACTAGTTTCCTCCTCTGTGAAATGGGCATGGTAATTCTGGCACTGCCAACTTCTAAAAGTTGTTGTAAGGAAAGTATTTTAGCATGTAAACTGGACTAGTGGGTGGCCAGAGACTGAACCAAGCAGGCCAAAGACAGACTCAAGAATCAGAAGTTTTATTTCAATATGAGGAAAAACTGCTTGCAAGCAAGGACTCAGGGCCAGAGCCCCGCCCCTAATAGGGACCGGTCCTAGGCTACATGGGGAGATCTCAACACTTAAATCTCTGGTTGCATTGTGAACTGCAGCCTTGACTGTGAAAGGATGAGTAACCATATGACAAATTTGATTCATAGCAGGCGTTCATGACTGGAAACAATTTGGGATTTTGCTGTGACTAAGATCATCCAGAGAGTGAACACAAAGGATTGTTGTTATGTCAAGCTCAGAGCACAACTTTTAGTTTTGAAAAACAGGGTGTCTCCTGTTATCTTGACAAGCACTATAAAAATTGGAGCAACTGTTGCTCAGTTTAGTTAGTGTCAAGTGCCTGGTTTGGGCCAAGAACTTTCCTCAGCAGTGCTAGGAAATCTTAAAAGGCAATCAGTCTGCTAAGTGAAATGATTAGAACCAGGAGATCATTGCACACAGCAACAAGATTATACGATGATCAATTTTGATGGAAATGGCTCTTTTCAACAATGAGATGATTCAGACCAGTTCCAATGATCTTGTTTTGAATAGCTACATCCAGAGAGAAGACTGCGGGAACAGTGTGGATCACAACATAACATTTTCACTCTTTTTTGTTGTTGTTTGCTTGCATTTTATTTTCTTTCTCATTTTTTTCCTTTTTTGATTTGATTTTTCCTATGCAGAAAGATAATGGCATAAATATGTATACATATACTGGATTTAACACATATTTTTGCCATGTTTAACATATACTGGATAACTTGCCATCTAGGGGAGGGGGTGGGGGAAAAGGGGAAAATTGGAACAAGGTTTTGCAATGTTGAAAAATTATCCATACATATATGAGTTAAGTGACTTGCCCAGGGTCACACAGCTAGGAAGTGTTAAATGTCTGAGGTCAAATTTGAACTCAGGGCCTCCTGACTTCAGGGCTGGTGCTCTATCCATTGTGCCAACTAGTTGCCCCTTCATGTATATATTTTGAAAATAAAAAGCTTTAATTTAAAAAAAATTCTCTATTGTTATTTCCAATGCCAATTAACAAATATATAAGTTTCATTAAAAAGAATAAAACAAAAAAGGCAATTAGTCAATTTATCAAGGACTAACAATATTTCAGGCACACTATTGTGCTGAAGATAAAAAGACAAAAGTGAAACCGTATCTGTCCTCAAGGAGTTTACATTCTAACAGGGAGAAATGGATGACCGCATATACCATATATATAAAATAAATACAGAATAAATTCTTTTGGAGGAGGGCACTAGGAGCTGAGAAAAAAATACCTGAAATAAATTAAAATTAATCTGAACCTCAGTGATAGGAAGATGAGGTAGACAGAATTCAGTAGTTCCAGAACACCAGACACAGTAGGAAAGGTCATCATAACTAGCTAGCATTTATATAGTGTTTTAAAGTTTGCAAAGCATTTTACCCATTATCTCATTTGATCCTTTCGACAACTCTGAGGGGTGGTGCTATTATTAACCCCATTTTACAGATAGGAAATTGAGGCACAAAGTGATAATAATAACAATATAGCTAAGCACTTACTAGTACTAAATGCTTTACAGATAATATCTCATTTGATCCTCACGACAACTCTGAGAGATACATTCCATTATCTCCATTTTGTAGATGAGTAAATTAAGGCAGATAGAAGCTAGTATAATCTGAGGCCAAATTCAAAGTTGGGTCTTCCTCTAGACCTGGTGCTTTATCCACTACGCCGTCTAGTTGTCTCATCAGAATAACAATATTTATGATAACAATAATATGTTATTTCTATAGTAACTTATAGTTATAATAGATAGTTAAGTGGCTCAGTGGATAGAGTGCTTGGAGTCAGGAAGACTCATCTTCCTAACTTCAAATATGGCTTCAGAAACTTAACTAGCTGTATGACACTGGGCATGTCACTTAATCCTGTTTGCCTCAGTTTTGTCATGTGTAAAATGAGCTGGAGTAGGATATGGCAAACCACTGTAGTATCTCTGCCAAGAAAACCCCTGATGGGGTTATAGAGAATGGGACATTATTGACTCCTCACAATGTTTTGAGGTAAATCATTTCATAGCTCATAGGGGTATGGTAGTTTCCCTAAGCTCTCATAGAGGGTTGAAAATCCAGTCTGAATCTTCTGACTCCATGCTCAGTTTTCAACTCCACCTCAACCCATGAAAATAAAAAGCCCCTGCATTTCTAGAACACTTCCATTTCTTTTCATCTAGCCTCATGCACTTTCCTTAAACAGCCTCCTGGAGTAGATAGTCCAAGTGCTATTATCCTCATTTTACAAATGAGGAAATTAAAGGCCCCAAGAGCCTTTATTCACATATCCAAGGTTATACAGGTATAACTGGCAACCCCAGAAGTTGTCCAGGGTCTAGTTTGGCCCTCCTTCCTCTACAACCATAACAGAGGAGAGATTTGGGGAGAAAAAGGGATAAATCTCCCAAGAGTCAGCATAAGCATTTATAAAGTACTTTAAGGTTGGCCATGTGCTTTACACACATTATCTCACTTAAAACGCTTCACTGACTCTATAATGCCTGCCTGGTAGAGTTTGCATGCTTGTTCCTGTTGGGTGATATTTTTCATAGTCTGTCTCTAACCTGCCTCATTTCACATAACTTCCATTAATGAACCAGTCAAATTGGACTCCCCACTAACCTTCTTCCCCATCTTGCCTTTTCCTGTGCCTGGGGCTCTGTCCTCAAATAACTTGTCATGTCTAGCATGGGACTCCACTGCCAGCTCATACCCTCACCTCCAAATCTCCATATGTTGAACTCTCTCCCTTTCTTTTAAAGCCTGGGTCATTTACCAACTAGTAAAATAGATTTGGAGTTCCAGAGTCTGGGTTCAAATTGTGGTTCAGCTATTTTTCATCTTCATGGCTCTGGGCAAGTTAATATGCCACTCTGGGCCTCAATTTGCTTATCTGTCAAATGAAAGGATTCAATTCATGATGTTTATGAAGCTGCTATTGTGTATAAGGCTTTTTTCTAGACCCTAATCTAGATACTAAATGGATTTGTGATCTCATTGAGGAGGTTGTTCCCTCCAGTAATACTGATTATAACCTATATAGGCCTTTCCATCTTTCGACTTTTGTTCTTGCCCTCCTGTAAATTTGTCACCTTTCCCTGGGTCTTGCCTTCCTTTTTTTCTCATCTGTCTCCCTTGCAGATGCTGAGGTCTGGCCCAGGCCCAGATCTCTTGGGTTCTGGTTTTAGACTGTGCTCTCTTGGCAGAGAAGTGAATTTCAAGGTCCTGGGACCAGAGGGGAAAAAAAATCTCTCTTTGCTTTTTCTTTTATACCTCTCTTAAATGCAAAATTCACTTCCCCTATCCTTTCTCCATGTGGTAAGAGGGCAGCAGATAGATCTTTCCCATTACCTTCTGGTTATTGTTTGTTCTTTGTTGTTGAAGAGGACCAGTGATATAATGGGGTGATGTTTTGTGTGTGAAGTGGATTTAAGTGAGGTAGAGTCGCACAAAGTCATCAGCCTCATTCTCTTCCCAAAATCATGGGAGTCCCCTATTTCCAAGCAACTCTGGGAACAGGCTCTGACAAGTTACATAGAAACTTGCTTTTTGAATCTTCCCTAGGAGTCTTTCCTGTCCTGGGTTACTCTCCTGGGAAGTCAGCCTTATCCCATAAGACTCCACTGTAGGACTTCTCCTTCTTGCTACCTCCTGGCTTTAAATCTACCTTCAGGTTTTACCAAGAAAAGGGACCACGATTTGCCAGAGAGGCAGTGGTCAGCAGAGCTGTGAAGGGCAAGAACTTATAACCATCCTATGTGGCTCTCTTCAACAATGAGATGAACCAAATCAGTTCCATGTGTTCAATAATGAAGAGAACCACCCAACGAAAGAACTCTGGGAAATGAATGTGAACCACAACATGGCATTTCCACTTCCTCTGTTTTTGTCCGCTTGCATTTTTTATTTCCTTCTCAGGCTAATTTTATCTTATTTTTAAGTCTGATTTTTCTTGTGCAGCAAAATAACTGTATGAATATGTATACATATGTTGTATTTAACATATACTTTAACATATTTAACATGTATGGATCTATTTGCCATCTGGGGGAGGGGGTGGGGAAGAGGAGGGGAAAAGTTGGAACAGAAGGTTTTGCAAGAATCAATGCTGAAAAATTACCCATGCATATAACTTGTAAATAAAAAACTATAATATAATAATAAAGAACTTATGACCATCCTGAATCACACTCCATAGTGTGGCAGGCTTCTCAGCAACAACTGTTAGAAATTGGCAACTAATTCGTGGTTTGCAAGGATACTTTGTATTGGAATACACAGGAGAGCTGTTGGAATGAATACACAGGAGCCACCTGACAATGTTTATTGGAGATCCAACCCAGAATGGATCTTCTCTTGTGAGAGGCAGTTGCTGTTCTCTGACCTCTTTCCTCTTCCCTCTGCCTCCAGTTTATCTCATTCTTGTCTGCAACACCTGTGTCAGCAAAGGCTGCCTTGCAACTCCTTCAGATGTTATGATCCACAGCTGTGGAGGCTCTCGGAGAATTGATCTGTCCCTTAACAACTTTGGGCATCATGGAAAACATGATGGATTGGAAATCAGAAGATGTGGGTTTGGTTCCTGGATCCCCTGATTTCTACCTATATAACTTTGGGCAAGACACTTAATCTGTTTAGAGGGATCTCAGCTTCCTTCTCTGTAAAATGAAGAGGAAATCTCCTAAATTTCTCCTAGTTGTAAATATATGAATTTTTGACCTGGTTCTAGTTTTTGATTTTGTTGTGATTATGACTCTTTGCTTTTTCATCTTTAGCTTTTTCATCTCTAATAAGGTATAATAACAGTGCTTTCTATCTCACAGCAGTGTCAAAAGAATCAAATGAGATCATCTTTGCAGAATGCTACATAAGTATAAACACTGTATGGAGGCAGCTTAGTGAATAAATAGACCAAGTGTTTATTAAAGACTTACCAAGTTTCAGTCACCTGGGTAAGTGTTAGGGCTCCACATCCAAGTAAGTAAGGCAAGTTCCTGTCCTCAGGGAGCTAATATTTTCTAGGCTGTCTCCCAATTTCCCACAGCAGTTGATTACCTGTGCCTGCCCAATGGAGCTTCCTTTTCTCCCAAGTCAGCCATCTGATCATGTTCTAGACACTGTCTCTGGTTACAACAGGCTCCTTGCCCAAGTGCTGTTCCCCATCTCCAGCTATACATTTGCATCCCAAGGCCAAACCTCTATGGACAATGATAACCACGTTACCCTACTAAAACTAATTTGTCAATATATAACAGACTTCCACTCCACCTTTCACTTACTATTCTGAATAACCAAATGCCATTGTTCAAGCTCTTTTCTTGGTCCTCCCTTCCAAGGTTTCTTTTTTTTTATTTAAAAATATAAACATTTTATTGGTATAATTTATTTTTATATCACCTCTACCCCCATCCCCTTTCCTATACATAGGTCCATCCCTTGCAACAAACAAATAAATAATTAAATGAATATCTAAATAAGAAATAGATAAATAAATACAAGGAAAAGGGAAAAGAAAGCATCAGTAAAGCTAACCAATACATCACCTGAGTTTGACATCTGAGTACTATGTCAGAGATTCTTTCTACCTCTGATATTCTATTTAGTCTAGGATAGTGGCCAGGGCACTTTATTCAGTTCTCAATACACAAATGGATACATGATCTCATTGATTGCAATGTTTCTTATCCAATAATACACACTGCAACCTATCCATACCTACTTATCCCGTACCACTCCTGTCCATGTTCTCCCAGAAGTTTCACACTTGGGGTCCACTCAATGTTTTAGAGGTTTTCTTTACTTTCTCTTGACATCATGAGGACTCTTGCAGAGCTCTAGAGCTGTTCACTTGCCAGCTGGCCATCCATCTTCTGTTCTGTAATGATCCCCATCTCATTTTAGGGAACAGCCGCTAGCATTGGAACTATCCAACTGCCAAGTAGTACCTTCTCTTCTGTAATGAGTACCCTTCTCAATAGCTCCTAGCACAAGGAAGTAATTCCCACTGCTTCCATCTCCCTAATGACAGCTTTTATTCCTATTCTTTGAAGTTCCTCATTAGTTATAGGTTGTAGCCTGCTTACACCTACCATGCCCTTCTCCATAACTCTCTCTGTGATACTGTGTTCTTGGTCTTCTGGTCATAGAAGAATAAAGTCTGTCTGTCTTTCTTTCTTTCTTTCTTTCTTTCTTTCTTTTTCTTTTTTTTTTTTTTTAACACAGTTACTCTTTCATATCTACAGACTGAATGTGAGGGTGGTCTGGCATCTGTCTTAGGTGTTCTTTCTTTGTTATTAGTAGTCAAAAGCAAGGTAAAAGCAATGCCAGTGTCTTAAGTGTCTGGACTCTAAGTTGAAGGACAATTTTATTATGGCTCTAGTCCTGGCAGAGACTATATATGACTTGACTAACAATGACTTTTTGTAAAAATGGAGACTATGAAACATCTCCCTATCTCCCTCTCTCTCTCTCTCTCTCTCTCTCTCTCTCTCTCTCTCACACACACACACACACACACACACACACACACACACACACACACATTTGGTAGGCTTTGAAGAAGCATCAGGTCAGATCTGTGATAAATTTGTCTCCTTTTCTCTCACATTCCCATCCTAGTGTTTCCCCAAGGCTCTCTAATGTGGTGATTTTTTTGGCTTTATTTGCCATACAGTAGGAGGACTACATGTTTTAAGATGACTTTCAGGTAGACAGAACGAGGACTCATGGTTATGGGGACATTTAAAAATTGCCCTTTTGGTCCTTTATAGTCTGGAACCTCATACTTTGTTAAGCCTGCTCCAAAATGGCTTTATTTACTTAGATTGGGTATAAAAGGATAGATTAGAGTGAACAGGGGAAACCAACATACTCTTGCTGTTGCCAGAGTCTGTATTAGGTTAAGCAGATTCTGCATTTTAAGGATTTATAGAATGGAAAACCCATCTGGAAGAGACATTAGAACATAGAAAACAATATCACCATTGGAAGGACTCTCAGAATCAGGGTTGAAAGAAATTTTAGAACATAGAATGTTAAAGTAGGAAATAACTGAGCCTAATTCTTCAAGAGAAATGACTTGCCAGAGGAATCCAATCAGAACTAAAACTCAGGTGATCCTGGGGGCAGCTCATTGTACAGTGGATAGAATGTGGGCCTGGAGTCAGAAAAACCTGAATTCAACACTTATTAGCTGTCTGACTCTGGGCAAGTCACATAACCACTATATGCTTTAGTTTCCTTCATCTGTAAAATTGGGACCTGGTTCTATCACTTATTTCTCAGGGTTGTTGTGAGGATTAGGTGAATAATATTTGTGCTCTTTGCATCCTGGAAACAGAGCCCTACTTTAACAAAGAGTTAAAGACCAAATAATAATAATTTTCTATGGTCATAAATTTCTTTTGTTGTCTGCTCCTTTTCTTGGATTTTAATTCTTTATTAAAGTAGGGTTCATTTTCCAGAGTGGAAAGTGCATTGTCCCAAGCTTCAGGGGTTTTGTGCAGCTGTTTTCAGAGATCCTTCTAGGGCTCTAACCACAAGCCCTCTTTTCTGCCCTGGAGCAGTTAGGATGTCTCCGCCTCCACTGTAGCTGTAAAACATAGTGTGCTAAAGCGACAGTCCTGCTTTGCGGGGCAGGGGCCAGGTTGTTCTGGCACAATCTACAGAGATATTGCACACTGGACTCCCACTCTGGTTCCACAGACCTTTTCTGATGACTTTCCAAATCATCTTTGGTGTCTCTGGACTGAGAGATCTAGAAACCACCTGTACTGACATTGATTCAGAGGTCCCTAAACCTGTTCTTGCTTTGCTGGTGTGGGGCCAGGGCTGGATCTTGCTGGTGCAGCCTGCACCAGGACTGCATGCTGGATTCCCACTCTGGTATCACAGGTTTTTTTCTAAACACTTTCTAAGTTGCCTTCAGCTGGAAAATATTCGACTTCATCTTTGTTGGTGTTCTGACGCTCTAAAATTTGTTTTGAATCATTATTTAAAAGAATTTTAAGCAAGTTGGGGGAGAGGTTGGGTGAATTCCTGCTTTTACTCAGCCATCTTATCTTGGCTTTGCCACCTTAAGTAAGAGTTTTAAGATAATGTTAGGGTTGAAATTTAAGAATAGCCTAAGAGTCAAGATTAGAGGTCTAGTGATTTATTCAGAGGCAGAGACAGTAGAAAATGAATTAAGAGAGTAAGGAGAGCCTGAAAATTGGACAATTGGACACACCTGTAGCATCTGAGTCAGAAACAAGGTCAAATTCAGGTGAGGTGAGGGTTAGCATGGGATGGTGAGGATATTTATTGTAAAGATGAAAGTTTAGTATTAATGGTACATCAAATAGAAGTGTAGGGTTTTGGCTAAGGCCATGGTGAGACCTAGAGTGTTAAGGCTATTTTAGAATTAGAATTTCAGCTTTAGATTAATTAGTATTTCTGCTAAAACAGTTTTGTTTATTAGACTGATAGGAAGAGTTGAAATCTGAAGGGTTAGTTTGGGTAAGTTTAACATTAGAGTCAAAGTTATGGCTAGTGTTGGAGTATTATTGTCTTGTAATAGAGTTTAGGGTTATGAGTAGCTTTTATGTTATAGTAAGTGAAGAATAGAGCCAATTTTGGAGTTTTAGGTACTTGGATTAGAGTTGCCTTTAGGGTAGGGATTATTAGTAAATTTAGATTTAGTATTTGGGCAGCATTAAGATTAGAATTTAGGATTAATATTAGGCCAATGGTATGTCCAGGAAGCTCAGAAACTGAGCAAGAGTTAGATTGAAAAATTTGTCACCTGTAAAATAGTGACAGAGATTTGAATCTGTCTGTCTATCACCAAGATATTGGGGGAGACTCTGTTTTCAGAGGTACAGCAAGCTGTGTCCTGAGCTTGGCACAACAACAATCCTTTGTGCTCACCTTTTGGCACTGATGGTCCCTGAGCTTGGGCAAGCACCAATAGGCCCAGACATGAAGCTCTGCTATGAATGGACTTTTTGCCACTGGACAACTTTGTCTCACTGTTATTGTTGTACTTCACAATCATTGCTATACTGCACTGTGAATTTTTATCTAGGCACAAATATATGTCAAAGTTCAGCCATACTAAAGCAAGTCTCTCCACTAGAGGTAGATACCTGGCACATGTGTCTAATCTGCCTCCTTGCTTGCAAGTCATTTCCCTCACTTTGAAATTAAATTTCTGTTAGATTCCTGACTCTTGTCTAGCTTGCCCTGGATCCAACCATCTAAGGCTGGTTCTGTCTAGTTGACTCCATCCATCTATCTAACCATATCTGCCTCTCTTCCGCTCTCTCCCCCTTCCCCCTTCTCCCCTCTTCCTCTTTCTCTTCTTCCCCCTCTCCTCTCCCCTCTCTCTCTCTCTTTCCTCCTCCCCTCTCCTCCCCTATACAGCTATCTTTCTACCTATGTGCTTGTCTATATATCTATCTACATATATCTATATCTTTTACCTTGAAACTCTATTCAGTTGTCACATCTTATTACCTTTAACTCTCCATCTTTTGTAAACATTCCTTTCTATTTACTCACACAGCCATCACTGTAATTCAGACTCTCATCACTTTTTATCTGAACTATTATAACCTCTTAATCAGCCTCCCTGACTCTCCTTACCCCAATTCACACTTTACATAGCCTGTAAAATAATTTTCCTAATGCACAATTCTGCCAACATTACTGCTTAATTCAATAAAATCTTATGTCTCCTTATATAAATTCTTTTATTTTTGGTATTTATTCACATTCTTCACAAGCTGGCCCATTCTTGCTTTCCATTTCTTTCCCCATTACTCTCCTTCAGTCAAGCCATACTGTCCTGTTTGATGGTCCTCACATACCATGTTCCATCTTCTCCTCTGGTCTTTGCGCTGGACATTCCCCTCCCCTCCCCAAGCCAGCCCCTATACCTGGAATTCATTTTTATCCTCACTAGAATCTCTGTGAAGCCTCATTTTCCCTCAATATTCAACTAAGCTCCATATTCTACATGAAGCCTTTCTTGATCCCTGACCTTCCTCTCTCCCCTCAGCCCCCAGGGGCCAATTTCTTCCCTAAAATATATATCTTGTATTTATTTTATATGCTTAAAATATACTTCCATGTACACATTATCTCTTTATTAGCTCTTGGAAGTAGGGACAACTGCTCTGTGACTCCATTCATCATTCCTGTGACTTCCTGGGCCAGAATGCCCTTCCCTTGGTTACCATATGTGTTGTCACCTTCTATTAAGATGTAAGCTTTTTGATTTTAAAGCAGGGAAAGGGACCTGTATGTACAAGAATGTTTGTGGCAGCCCTGTTTGTAGTGGCAAGAAACTGGAAACTGAGTGGATGCCCATCAATTGGAGAATGGCTGAATAAATTGTGATATATGAATATTATGGAATATTATTGCTCTGTAAGAAATGAACAGCAGGATGATTTCAGAGAAGCCTGGAGAGATTTACATGAACTGATGGCTGAGTGAAATGAGCAGGGCCAGGAGATCATTATATACTTCAACAACAATGATCAATTCTGATGGATGTGGCCCTCTTCAACAATGAGATGAACCAAATCAGTTCCAATAGAGCAGTAATGAATTGAACCAGCTACACCCGGTGAAAGAGCTCTGGGAAATGAGTATGAACCATTACATAGAATTCCTAATCCCTTTATTTTTGTCCACCTGCATTTTTGATTTCCTTCACAGGTTAATTATACACTATTTCAAAGTCCGATTCTTTTTGTGCAACAAAATAACTGTATGGACATATATACATATATGGGATTTAACTTATACTTTAACTAACATATTTAACATGTATTGGTCAACCTGCCATCTGGGGGAGGGGATGGGAAGGAGGGGAAAAATTGGAACAAAAGCTTTTGTAATTGTCAATGCTGAAAAATTACCCATGTGTATATCTTGTAAATAAAAAGCTATAATAATAGTAAAAAAAGATGTAAGCTCTTTGAGGGCAGGGACTGCTTTAGATTTTGGTTTTGTTTCATCTGTATTCACAGAGAAAATATCTGGCACATAGTAAACATTAATAAATGCTCTTTATTCATTCCTCTGTGTCTTTGCCTATACAATATTCTATGCCAAGTATACTCTATTGGCTATTCCTGTGGACTACTGAAAATCCTCTTTTTCTTTAGGGTCTAATTCTGGTGCTCTCTAAATCTTTCCTGATCCGCCTAGTTTACTTCTCATAACACTAATTCTAATTTGTAAATATCACCTCTTCCCTCCTACTTTGAGAGCTTTTCCAGGGCAAGGGTCAGACTTTTTTAATTGCCTTGATTTCTTGCTAAAGGGTTTTGTACAACTCTGGTTGTGCAAGCATTTGATACTCAATACTGTTTGTTGAAGGTATAGATGAAGGGGTACATGTTAAGATTTTTTCCAAGTGTTTAAATGATTTTTCACCAAGATCAAAATCCAATGCTTGTCAATAACATTTGCACGATAACTAGGGTCTTATTTTACAGAAAGTCAAAATGTACAACATTATCTTTTGAATACTTTCAGTCAATCTTTTCTGAAGTGTTACAAAGAGAACAAGTAGATGGATATTTTTACATTCAGGGACCCACAGTCTACTTAGCTGGTAGTAGAAAAATACTTCTTATAGTTTGTATACTCTCTACCCCCATCTTTCATTAAGACTTAGGAATTTAGCAAAGTGGAATACTGAATGGAGCAGTAAAGGTAACCATATTTGCCCTATTTGCCTTATGGATCTATGAGCTTATTGTTTATCTTTATTCAATAATTCTTTGTCCCTTTGGAAGGAAATGTGGAAAGTCCTATCTATTGCAAACTGTGTAGGAACTGGAATTCTGCCTTTGAGAAATTGTCTGGGTGACAATCTGGCCAGTGGCCAGTCAACTCAGTCTGATGAAATCATCTTCACAAGTTATAATTCCCTTCACTAGAAAAAGGAAGTTGTTGAAGATTAACTGAAGGAACCAGCAGAGCCATAACCAAGAATTCTGATACCTGGGGCATATTTAGCTGTGGTGGAAGAAGCTAGGAATCCCAAGCCCAGGGGGTGCAAGAGGAGTCTACCCTGGCCAATCTCAGGTGGACAAAGCTATAAGAGAAAGCAAACCCTTGCTGTGTGATGATCATAGGACCATGAAGAGAGGTAGCAATCTAAGCCTGGAGGAGCTACTCTCTTTCTCTTTCTGGAACATTAACATAGGAGAAAAGAGCATGTTATCTCTGTGGCTGTCCTCTGCTGATCCTTCAACCCAATAGGAATACTACCGGAGAGAAACAAGCCCTGAATATTTATCTTCCTTACCACAATGTTTTAGTCCAGGTAAAAAATCCCTGGTGCCCTATGCTAGTTATGGCCCTGGGAACAGGGAGTATTTAGCATAGAGAAGACAATACTAAGATTAAGGGGAGAGAGGGAGGGAGAGAGTAATTTTATATATTTGAAAACATTATTCTGAGCAAGAGTTTAGATTTCATCAGATTTGCAGGCATTCTTGATGCACAGAAATGGTTAAGAATCCCAAATCTATAACTATATATTCTAGACTATAGTTATTCCTTCCACATCATGGAGGTTAGTTAGAGGCTCAGTGCCCCCAGTCTAGAATCTTTGAAGGATTATGATATAGAAGAAGAAGCATGTTTGCTTTGATTGGCCCCTTATGACAAAATTGGGGCTAGCAACAGGGATTTTTAGGAAGGTAGATTTCAATTCCAAATATGAAAAATTTCCCTAATTGAGAGCCAAAGTAATATGGGCCACTTCCTTATCCCTGGAGATGCTCAAACAGAGACTGGATTCTTCCAGGATATTGTAAAGATGACTCCTGCAATAGGTGAAGTCTGGACTAGGTAGGTAACCATGGAGTTTTTTTTTTCCTATCTCTGACATTCTATGACTCCATGGTTTGTTAGAAATTTTTGGCTATTTCTCACACTTATAAATCTTAAGAAGAGATTAAAAATTCATTGTCTTTGAAGCATTACAAAACATCCTTCATTCAACCTTCAGAAAGAAACCAGGCATCACTGCTAGGGAAGCAGTGATTAACCTAAGATAGAATATTCAGTTGCCCCAGAGACTAGTGGAATGGACCAGAAACACAGAAAACAGGAAAAAAAAGTTACCATTGAAAAAGACATTGTTCTTTCAAACTGGGAGGAACAAGCACAGGTAAAGAAGAAATAAAAGTATTGCCTTAAGTAGTAACCAAATTCAATAGTATTTTCTTTGGTGGGGATGGAGGAAGAGAAGAGGGTAAATAAATTGAGTATCAAAGATTCTGGAAGCTACGTCTTTCCGTTCCTTGTATTAAAATTTTAATTTTTCTCAATTAGTTGGTACAAGCTTTAAGAAGTGCTTCTTCTGTGTAGATATGTAGATAGGCATTCTGAGGCCATCTGCAGAATATCGTTTCTATCCAAGGAGTTTAATGGTGGAAGCTAAATCTTTGACAATGATTTTTCCCTATTCCCAGGTAAAACTGTTTTACTGGTTAGAATAAAGTTGGATCTCCTAAAAAGTTGATTATTTCTATGAGAGAACAGGCATCCAGACTGGTAGATAGAAGGCCAGTCTTGGAGCAGAGCTTAGGTTCTGTCTCTGATATTGTCTAGATGCAAGTCACATCCTCACATCCCTCAGGTAACTTTCTAAATCATAGGAATGGACCTGGGGCCCATGAAACTTATTTTTAAAATATTTTGAAAATTCTATTTTGATGTAATTGGTTTCCTTGTAATTTCCATTGTAATTCCATTCAAATGTAATTCCATTATATTTATTTTTGTACATTTGAAAACATTATTCTGTGCAAGCATTCAGATTTCATCAGATTGCAAGGCTTTCTTGATGTACAAAAATGATTAAGAACCTTGGATCAAAAACTTTATATTCTAGACTAGTCATTCCTCCTACATTATGGAAGTTACAGGCTCAGTGCCCCCACAATCTGAAAAATCCATAGGGGTAGACTTTTTACCTTTATTTTCCTTTAGGAAATCATATAAGGGCTTAACCTTTTCTTGTATGAGGCTAGAGGTTTACTGGAATGCCTTTTTATTTTTTTAAATAAGTATCCTGCATTTTTGAGTTTCTAAACTTTTTCTGTGTCATCTGCTGGCCTTTGTGTGTCATCTGTGGCTTCTGCAAAACTCTCCCAAAATTCCCATTTAATTTCTTATACTGATCCATGACATTAAAACTCAAGTCATACAACAGGAAAAGGTACATAATGGGAGGGATAGCTATATATACCTATCTGCATCTGTAGAGAAAATATCAATCCTGGGAAGGAAGAACACAAGCATTTATTAAGCACCTAATATATATCCACCAACTATACAAAGTGCTTTACAAATATTATTTGTTCCTCACAACAATCCTGGGAGCTCAGTGCTATTATTCCCAATTTATATAGTTAAGGAAAATGAGGCAGAAGATAAATGATTGTTGAAGGATCATTCTAGTGTTTTTAACTGAATTTGAGCTCAGTTCTTCTTGACTTCAGGTCTAGGGCTCTGTTCATTGTGCTATCCTGCTAGCACCAGAAATCACAGATCAGAACAATTGTTTGTGAGTCTTTATAATTCCATTTTCATTAAAGATTTTATGCATTTATCATAACTACTTTTCTTGCTCAAGAAAGTCCAGTTCACACTGGTTTAATTCCAGCCAGAGCCTGATCTGTACTTGTCACATTTAGGTTGTTCTATCCCTTAATTTCTGGATGCTATTCTCCACTTCCTTTGGTAACTGGGATTAGAAATTTTTTTCAAATGGAGGTGGTTCCCATATGTCCAAATATCTTATAAGGGAGATGAAACAATCAGATTTAACTAGAAATTAAAAAAGGGATAGATCAGTAGGCAGCCATTTTGCTGGACACAATACAGGCCATTTTTTTAGTACAGTTTATTATTATTATTATTATTTATTTAGTAAGTTTATTATTTAAACATTTAAAGCTTAAAAATTTTGTGATGTCATCACATATATAGGGCATTTAACACACAGTGTATGGAGGCATAAACCTTGCCAAAGGCTGCCAATGCCTTGAGTTCAAATCATGAGTGTTAAAACCTGCTCATGCCAAAATGTATGTATTATTATTAGAAGGGAGCAACAAGTTACTGAGGGGAAGTGTTGAAATAGAGGGTTTGGAGAATCTTAGGGAATGAAAAAGTAGGTTTTAATTCTGGCTCAGCTTATAATACATTCTGGGCAAATCACCTTCCTCTTTTGGACTTCAGAGGATCAACTCCTTCATTTTTATTCAAGGTCCAGCTAGGTTGAAAAACTTAACAAGGTCACAAAGGTAAGTAAACATCAGGGCAGGATTTGAATTCAGATCTTCTGACTTCAGAGCCTGTGCTCTTTCCACACTGGCTATACTCTACCTTATTGCTTTGATTGTTCCTCCTTCATTCTTGAAGAGGATCAATCACTTCAAGAGGATGATGTCTTGACTTGCTCATGAATTGGATTTAAGTTATACAGAGCTGAGCAATCTCCAGAATCATCAAAATCCACTGGCAAGACAAAAGTCAAGATGGCCCAGGTTGCAGAGGTAGCTGGGTGGCTCAGTGGGTAAGACCTTTGGGCCTGGAGTTAGGAAGACCCAAGTTCAAGTCTGGCTTCAGATACTAACCCAGGGAAGTTATTTGACCTCATCTATAAATTTCCTCAACTATAAGATAGAAATCACGATAGTACTTACCTCACAGGGTTGGTAGGAGAATCAATGAGATTTGTAAAGCATTTAGCACAATGCCTAACACATAATAGGTCTTGATAAATGCTTAATTCATTTCCTATGTGAGGAGAAACAAATCTTGAAAGATAGAATAGCATTAAGTTGTATTGGACCTTAAGCACCTGGCTGAGAATTGTGTGCTTTTGTAAAGTATTCGAGTATTAATAGGATTGGTTTCCGCTAAGGATGACTGGATGACTTCTAAGGGCCTATGTCAGTGTATGTATGTAGATAGTAGTGTAGATGAGTGAGAGTGAGGGAATTTTAGGAAGGAGAGAATTCACAAAGTCTTTGAATCAGAGGTCCTTCACAAATTTGGCAGCACAAAAATTAAGGATTTCAAGAAGCTGAAGTGAAGAGGATGTGCATTTCAGACAGGGGGAAAACACTTGCACAAAGGAATGTGGATAGGAGAAGGAAGGCGGGGCTTAAAGAATAGCCAGAGGTCATTTTGGCTAGAGTGTAGTGTTGTAAGGGGATATCGTTCTGTAAGGAGAGGACAGCCTCAGGATTGTAAAGTGTTCTAAATGCTAAATTGAAGAATTTGTCTTTTGTCACTGAAACATTCAATAGGGATCTATTGTGGATTTTTAAGTAGAGTAATGCAGTGGTTTGATGTGTTTTAGGAATTATAATTTAATAGCTCTGTGAAGGATGTGTTGGGGAGGGGAGAGATTGGAAGTAGGACTAGTATAATTTGTTAAGGTGAGAGATAAGGGCTAGAATTAGATTAAGTGACTGAGCAGAGAGACGATTTGTATATAGAAGTTAAGGAGTTAGAATCGACAAGATTTAGCAATTGTTAACATATGGCAAGGAAGGTGAAGGATAGAAGTGTTGGGGATAATTCCAAGATGGCAAACAACCCCAGAAATAGGGAAGTTTGGAAAAGGGGTGGTTTTTGGTTATGTTAAGCTTAAGATGCTGATGATAAGATTTTGAGAGTGGTGATGTAAAGATGGAGTTTATGACTGAGATGATAAGTAGACTTGAGTCGTTTTTATAGAGATAATGAAGCCAATGGGAGCTGAGATTTCTGTAGATTGAGAAGCATTTTCTGACAGAATGCTGGGTAACACTTACGATAGTGAGTGGGAGGTGGACGTATGTCCAGCAAAGGAGCGTGGCAGATAGTCAGGCCATCCTGTATCATCTGTCTTATTTTTAAGACTATTGAGGTCTGAAATGTGCTCCTCACTCTGCTTTCCACTTCCCTGCTCCAAGCTCATTCTTCACCTGTTGAAAGTCTGGAGAACCTGATAAAGCAGTGTCATAAAAGCCAATGGAAGAGAGAATCCAGGGGGAATGTATATGATTAATTGGGCCAAAAGCCCCACAGAAGTCAAATGGGATAAAGACTAAAGCAATGAGATTTAGCAGCTGAAATTGTTGGCAACTTTGGAGAGGGAATCACCAAACCAAGATAGGAGCTCAATCAAGACAAGTCTGCACATTTACTTGTTTCTAGGCATTTATTTATATTTTTAATTTTACTTACCTAGTTTCTTTTGTAAAATCCGAACTTTTCTCAACTAAAGTGAACACATCTAGGCCCAGAGAGCTAGAGAAGTTCAGATGTCTTGAAAGGCCTTGGGTGTGTCAGTGGTGGTTAAAGATGGAAGCCCAGAATGTTAAGAGGAAGATTCAGGATAAACACAGTGTTTATACTACTAGTATCTCTCAATAAAAATTAGAATCTTCTTTCTAGTGTCACAGGCAAACTTCTGTTTGAACAAAAGGAGGCAGTGTGGTAGAATGGGAAGTTTGTTGGCTTAGGAACTGAGAGACCTGAGTGCAACCAGGATTAATGATATAACCCTTAAGAAAATTCTTTAATTTCTTTGCTTTTCACCTGTAAAATGAAAATATTAAATAGATTTCTACCGACCTTTTAAGCTCCGATATTCTGGGAATTTCCATCAATGGGGAGTTTATTACAACACACAGCAATTCACTTATTTGTTTAGGCTCTTCCCTGTATCCCAATTATCATGTTATAACATTTTAGAGCTTGAAGAAACCTTAAGATCATACAATTGTGACACAGTGAAAAGAACAGATTCTGGGGTCAAAGGGTTTGGGTTCAAATCCCCTCTGTTATGCTTATTAGTTGTGGGACATAGAAGTCATTTAAATACTCTGGGTCTCAGTTTCCATATTTGTAAAATGGAGGGGTTGGACTAAATGGGGTCCTATGTCCCTTCTAGTTCTAGAGTGTAAGTCTAATTCAAACTTCTTGTTTTAAGAGAAAACTAAAGGTGAGAGAATGAAAGGACTAGGACCCAGGTCTCCTGATTCTCAGTCTAGTGCTTTTTCTGCTGTAATATCCTCTGGAATTTACAGTTCCCATTATTACTTGTCCCTTATCAAGCATCAGCATAGGAAACAAAAAGGAACTGGGCACTTCAGATTAGCCATTAGTTACAGAAAACCAGAGTTAGAGAAAACAGTAAAGTACAAGTTCCCACCCCTCATGTTCTGCTTGTCACAAGAGGCAGAAAGCTTAATTAAGGAACCCCATGCTTTTGTAGGGGATGTTGCCCATTCTGGGTTTAAAACAAGACATGTTAGGGGAGACTAATGAATGGCTAAGAAGGTTCTTATATTTCCCAGGGAGATCCAGTGCAAATTAAAAGGGCCGATTTGGCTCAGAGTACATCAGTCTGGAAAACTAGAAAACTCCTTCTCTATTTCCCTCTCCCCTTTATTTCTGGAGGCAAAGTTAAGTGACTTGTTCAGGGTCATAGAGCTACTGTCTAAAGCTAAAATTGAACTCAGGTCCTCCAGACTTAGTGCTCTATCCACTGTGCTACCTAGAAGTCTCTCATTTTCTTTCTGATGGTAAAATATGGCTCCTCGGGATGAGGAGTGTGCTGTATGGATGGAAGTGATGTGTGGAACAATGAAAATTGCCTTTGACCAAGGGGCAAGGGCTGCTCTGAAATTCTGGCTCTTTTCCCAGGGGAAGGCTCAAGAACTTTGTATGAAGGGGTATATTGAAAAGTCAATCTCCAGGGAAATAAAGAAAAAACCCATCTTGATCCAGGCCTGTTGTCTTGTTTTCCTCTCCCAGGACTAAATCTCCTATGGAAAATAAACATCAAAACACCCCCACACACTCCCACATGCAATTATATAGTAATTGTGCAGACCACCACCAATTCTTTTCCCTCTTTCTCCTAATTCATGCTTGTTTGTCCAGTAAGGCACTTGAAAATAATTCAAATTTAGGCACTTACTATACAATTACATTTTCTTTGAAAAGGCACAGCTTGTGTTTTGATGCTGCTGTATCCCTCTTTAATGATTAATCCCAATTATTCCCTAAATTATTCCAAAAAAGTAGGCATAGTCAAATAATCTCAGAGTTGGAAAGGGATCAGAGGTCACTAGTTCAGTCTCCTTGCCATGAGGCTCCTCTCTATTAAATCTCAGACAAGTCATTAGTCAGCCTCTGCTTGAACACCTCCACTGAAGGGAAACTCCCTATCTCATGAAACAGCTTAGCCCACTTTTGGATAGTTGAATAGCTCTATTAGGCAGTTCTTTTGTATTTGGAATTGAAATCTGCTACCCTGGGGCACCCACACAGTTCTGCCATACAGGGCCAAGCAAAACAAGTATGACTCCTTTTTCCATATCAGCATTGTTGCAATGTCTTAACACAGAGATACCCCCCACCCTGTCCCTTAACCTGAATTTTCTCCAAGAGAAATATTCCTAGTTTCTGATCTGAAATACTCACAAGACATAGTTCAGTCCCTTCACCATTCTGGTTACCTTTCTGTGGAAATGTGGTTTGCCCAAACTGAATGTTATATGTGGTTTATTAGCACAGAAAACTGATGATATCATTGCCCTTGTTCTGGACATTTTGTTTCTATTAATGCATATTCACTTTTTTTGGCTTCTCATCACAGTGCTGACTCATAGTGTGTTTGTAATCCATTAACCCTCAAGGTATTTTTTTTTTTTTAATTATTGGATCAAATGGATGTTTAACCATATCTCCCTATCTAGCACTTAAGCAGTTTAAAATAATTTGAGCATCTTACAAGTATTCTTGTAAAGATTAGTTTTGCAGTTCACCATTCTAGACTTGTTCAAATATTTTTGACTCCTCATTTTATCATCGTCATCAGATATTCCTTTCTTCCTGTAATCTCTAAATTTGATAATTTCTATATGTTCACAAAAATTATAAATACCAACAAAGATAGACCACCCCCATTATACTCTACTACAGACATTTCCTTCAGTAATATGGAGTTATTGATATCAATTATTTGAGTATGATTGTTTCAATGATTACATCTCACTTGAAATAGATGATCATTCTAATCATATCTCTATTTTGTAGAGCTAATGTGAATGCCAAATGCCTTTTTTGCAATACAGACATACAACTCTGCAGCTTATCATCTTCCTGCTCTACTTGCCTTGTAGCCTTGTCAATGAAATGTTTGTTGGTCTATAGTGACTTGTTTTGAGTGGACCTATGCTAGCTCCTAGAGATCACTGCTTCCCTTTCTAAAATGCTTCACAAACCATTTGTTCAGTAGTCTGTTCTACAATTTTTCCAGCAATGACCTTCAATCTCACCAGTCTATCAGAGATATTCTTTCTAGTTAAGGTTTCCTATTCTCAACCTTCTTTCTAAAAACATTATGTTAATGTGAATATGAAAACCGATCTGCATTGGAAAAGGACATTGAGATACAATGCATTAATAGTTTTTAGGTAAGAGGAGTGGGATGATTTTAATTTCTTGGTAATATCTTGATCTGGAACAAGAGAAATGTGTCCCCTTCCTCCAGAAGTGACAGATGGCACCTGAAATCACATTTTTACCTCAAATGCAAATGTGGGATTCTATTCTCAGACTTTTGCTGTAGTAATTTAATTTCTAAATAGTTAAAACTAATTGGAATAATGGCTTCACACCTTTGCTCCATTATGAGTCTCTAAACACAATTTCTATTTTTTAATCAGTGGGTGGCAGGTTGGCTAAGCAAATACTTTCCATTAGCTTGGGAAGCCCTTGGGAGAATGGAATGTAATTAACATAGCAAGATGAACCCATTAAGGAATGGAATTTAGTGAGATGTATATCTGGTCATGGGATACTTGGATTCTTCCCTTTCTGTAAATAAGATAGAAGGTAGAGGAGATGGAATTGGAAAACTAGTTCTATTCATCCCCCTGTGAGCAAAGCTGATCAAACTTGGTTATGATAACCTTAGAACCACTTATGACTTGGATGATTGTCTATAGACTTCTCCTTGGTTTTGAGGTTCTCTTGACTTGCTGGTTTAAAAAGGATTGAAAACCATGTGGTGAAAAAAAAAAACTCTTTACTGTTAGGGAGAATGAACTCTAAGGGGCTACGAGAAACTTTTTGTCAGTCAGGATGGAGCTTTGCCAATGTGGAGGACTACTGGTGGTCTGGAGCACTTAACCTGATAGTTGCTGAGAGGAATATTACCTTTCAGCAGAAAACTTGGGAGTGAGGTTAGAGAGGAGACATCCACAAAGTCTTTTGTCTTAGACAAGATGGCAATAATAGCACTCACATTTTCTGAGTGCTTTCCTTTCAATATTTCTGGGAAGTAGCCAGTGTTAATTAAGTCTTACAATGCCTACTTTAGTTTTATTGATGAAACTGAGGTTCAAGGACAATAATTGATTTATCTAAGGTCACACAGTTCATCAGTGGCAGAGCCAAGCATGGGACCTGGAGTTTAAAGAAACCTCAGATACCATCTAGTCCAGCCCCTACTACAGATGAATTTCCTCTAAATATTATGAAAAAGTGGCTAGCTTTTACTTTTTGCTTAATGATGGGAAACTCACTACTTCCTGAAGCAGCCCATACCATTTTTGGAAAACTTTTATTATTCAATGAGGTCAGATCTATCACTCTACAGCTTTCCTTCATTTCTGGTTTTGCCAAAAACAAGTCCAATCCCTTTTTCTACACAATGGGCCCTTCTCTCATTTGAAGTCAACCATGAGACTCTTTCTGGCTTCCAAGGCCAGTTTTTTTCCTCCATTACACTTCCTGGAGATAACTTGATCCTCTCTCTGGAGGATGGGCTGCTCCATCAGCTCTACGAGAAGTGGCTCCTAATATTTTGCTTGTCATTTGGGTCAGTTTCCTTGTTGACTTCTAGAAGCTAATAACTTGCCAATGATTCTAACATGAGTTAAGAATTTAGGGGGTTGACTGTTGGAATGGTAAGGTCTTCAAAGCTTGGGCAATGGTTAAATTAGTGGCATTTTTAGGTAAGATTCTAGTGCTTTCTTATAACTCTCATTAAGGCCTGTGGTGTCCTGGTGAGCCAACGGTAAGGAAGATGTACCCGAGCAAGGTTATAGGGCTTGCCCTCTGGGCAATATCCTCATTCATCAATCACATCTTGGGCAAGGGACTGGGCAACAGTAGTTAAATTGTGATAAAATGGAAACAGTGCACTTGGAGCAGACGACTGGGGTTTCCTTTAAAACCTATGTAACCATGGGCAAGTGATTCCTAAATCTCAGATTCCTCATCTGTAAAATAGGATAATACATGGTGTTAACATTCTCACATTAAATGTGTTATGAAAACACTCTGTTAGCCCCAAAGCACTATAGAAATCTGGGTTGTCACTATTGTAGTAAGAAATATAAATACAGTGAAAAATAATTACACAGAATTACTATACAAAAATAAATTTACTGTAAAAGTTGGATGTTTGGCTGGTGGTGGTCAGCAAATCAGGATTGGAGGAAGGGGTATAGTGTAGAGAATTCTAGGGAAAATGACAAACAGGCACCTTGAGCAAATTTCCAAAACTGCATTCATGTAAAAGAGAAAAAAAATAAAGGCTGGTAGGGACCAACTGCAAATTACAACCTTGCTCCAGGCTGCCTCAGAAGGTCAAGGGCAGGGCAAATAGATACCAATAAAGAGAGAGATTGAGCTCCCATTTTAGATAAGCAGATTAGAGCCAAGATGTAGCCTATATTATGACCAACATGATATGTAAGTCAAAGATCAGACCCACAGGAATGAAACTACTGGTCTTTTTGGGCTCCTGAATCCATAAACGTCTCATAAATGTTCAAAAAATAATGTAGAACATATGGTCCAATGTAGCTGACAATCTTTACTGTTGTGGACCCTTTAAATCCTTCCCAATCTAAGACTTTGAGAACTTTCCCACCCTTTTATCTGCATTTTTGCCCAGTATTGATCAAATAACTTCTATGAGACCTTCCTTTGGCAGGGGGTTAGGTGAAGAAGATAAAAACTCATATATGCTGAGGAAATCACCCAGGAAAACTTTGATACCCCACAGGGGCATCTTTCCAACCTCCCTACCAAATCAGCTGCATTCTTTGGGGGAGAAGCACCAGAGCTGGTCAGGCCTACTGTTCCTGGGATGGGTGGCTTCAGGCCTGATTTAGAGGGAACAGCAGTTCTGATAAAAGTCCATGAATATTCTCAATCTTCCCAATAGAGAGAGGTATTGAGGGAGTGAGTGCTACAGCATTGTAAAAATTAATATTGTCCTTTAGATCACGTCTTCTCTTCCACCTCTGGAGATATTTCCTGGGACATTAATTGTGTTTTAAAAAAATTATTCCTTTAAAAAAATCTCTTTCCTTCACCAATTAAAAAAAATAGTTGTAATATGTGTGCATGTGTGTTTAGGGGAGTGTGTGCATGATATACATATGTATACACACACACACACACACATATATATGTATATATATATATATATATATATACACACACACACACACACACACACACACACACAGGCACACATAGTTATTTGCTATGATTATAGGTCAGAGTTCTTGTTGAATTTTTCCAGGACAGTTGAGTTTGTGTACTGAAATATCCATTGCTGTGTGGGAGATGATGGGTTGCAAGTATTCATGAAGACCCTGTGATCACTCTCAGTACAGTCCATACAGCTACCACTGACAGGATGATATAGAGTCTTGTCCTGGAAAACAGAGATTATAAAACAGAATTTGCTTTAAAACAAAGGATAGGAGGGAAAGGTGGGACATAATGAACAACCCAGTACTGCTGTAAAGAGAAAGAACTACTATCTTCAAACTCAGGCAAGGCAGACATACTTTTCTATCTGTTTCCTAAGCCATTTCTGTGTAGTGGAAAAAAACACTGAAATATGAGTCAGAAGACCTGAGGTTCTGGTCCCAATTCTGCCACCAACTTGTGTGGCCCTGGACTGTCACTTTACCTGTTTCAACCTAATGAGATGACCTTGTGCCCTCCAACATTGGAGCAAGCTCCTCTTAGTGATTCTCAGAGAGCTACTGAGAAGATGTCTGATAAGCAAAGTGACTAAGAGATCCAATAGTTCAATTTCATCTAGTGTTTCAAGAACATTAGATGAACAAAACTTCTGCTGTTCAAAAGCAGATGTTTCCCTGGATAGTTAATGCTTCAACAGGAAACCCTAGTTTCTTGGAGGTCCCTTACCATTCCCCCAATCTCCTTTAAATGTATTCAGACATCATATTGTATAATTAATCAATATCTTCTTCAGGTCTCTACTTATAATGTTACTATGATTAAACAATGCCAAGGCCAGCATAAATAATGCTACTGATACTGTTAAGTATTTTACAATTTATAAAGAACTGGAGCACAAAGATTATTATTCCCATTTTGAAGCTCAAGAAGGGAAGTGATGTGATTTGAACTCGTCTACTCACTGAAAATTTACTGGTCTCACCACTATATCTTGAACTATACCCAATACTCCTCCTTGGAGAATGTCTTGTAGTGACATTCCGTTACTAGATGCTTGGTTAGCTTGGTTAGCATTCAGTGCACTAGATGGAATCGGGGAACTTGGCTTGAGGATCTGCCAGAGCACTTACCAGCTGCATAATCCTGGGCAGGTCTTTCTGTTTTTCTGACTCCCTCAAATTTTCATTTCCTTATCTGTAAAATGGAGACCCAGTATACCTGTACCACCCACTTTATGGGGGATGGTGGGAGGCTCAAACAAGATCATATGGGCAAACACTTTGCCAACTCTCTCGGGAAGCCTGCCCTGACCAGCTGTACTCCTAGCACTGATAATAACCTCTGTACTTAGATCTCACAGAGGACTTTGTTTTAACATATGGCACATGAGGTTATTTATTCTGATTATCTGCACTTGTGACTTATCCAAATGCTAGATTACAAACTTTATCAGGGCAAGGGTGTCTCCAGAGCCTAGCACAGTAGTCTGCACACAATAGACACTCAATAAATGTGTCTTGTATCATACTGTATTTTAATACCTGTATTAATCTGATCTATTATTATTAAAGATAATATGATTTTTATAGATGTCTTATACTAGCTCTATGCAAAGCATGAGAATTCAACACAACTTAAATTGGTAATAAGGGGAGGATGGCTGGGAATTACATAGCTTCTACTCTTACATTTACATATTTCCAAAGCTGGTTTCCTTTCATGCCATGACAATCATAGAGTGTCACAGGACTGCTGTGGGAGATAGTGTCGAAACAAAACTTCTTGGTGTGTTGGGGATCTCCAGGACGGATATCTTCTCTCCAACTGAAGGTAAACACCTGTAAATACACAGTCATAACTACTTTCATTATGATAAGGACAGGAAAAAGAGCACTCCAATACCTTATTGTGCCACTGTGATCCCAAGTCTGTCATAGGAGTTAGGCCTGGGCTTGATTATACATGGCAGTAACAAATGTTTTTGTCAAATATGGATAATTCTAAAACTTAAATTTTCTCTTTTATTATAAGCTTAAATAGCAAGCTTGCTAAATAGCAGCAAACATGAACCATTCTATATACAAAGAATAGAAAAATAAGACTGTATATGAAACTGTGAACTTCTGTTATGTACAAATTATTTCTTTAAGAAAACAATACATTTTTATTTCAAAGACTGGACAGGTAATTTGCTGATGGTATGGAATACAAAGGACAACATCCTGAAGATGCTGGCAGGAAGCTAGAGGCTTCTTAAGAAATAACTGTGACAAAAAGTTAGGGGAAAGAAGTGTACATTCATCAACTGGTCTAACAAATTGTGACATATGAATGTAATGGAATATTATTGCTCTGTAATAAATGATAACTATAAAGAGTTCAGAGAAACATGGGAAGATTTATGCACTGATGCAGGTTGGAAATATATCAAGGAGAACCAATGACTCCAATAATATAAATATAAACAGCACTTAAAGAAGCACTCCCATGGGGACCAACAGGATTAGAATGCTTGCTGCATACTGCCTAATACAGTTGAGGTGTGGGTTGGTTTGGCCTAACCGAATATATACATCTGACTCATGGTATTAATATAATTATAGCGATCACTAGCTCAATCCCTTGGTGTCTTTTTTTGTCTTCCAGGACTGCACTTAGGATTTTTCCATCTTGTTGGCCAGTCACTTCCCTTTTCTGAGATTCATTTTTCTCTTTTAGGGAGTTGAACTAGAAACTTCATAATGTCTTTTTCAGTTCTTTCATGCTTTGTTCTAAGGATGCTTTTAGTTTGAATATTCTACATGTTATTTTCTAAGGTTTCTTTCAAGGTGTAAGACTCCAAGATTCAAATATTATTCTATCTGTGAGAAGACTTGGGTTTATTCCTTTATTGACAGCGCTTGTTGGGGACACTTAAATACTCTATTTTTAGACTTTAATTAGTTTAATTTATTATTTTCATCTTTGAAAATGTACTAAAGCTGTCCTTTTGAGGATATTTAATTCTTCTTATAGATCAATGCATATGCAGGTCTGTGGATTTGAGTCTCTTTTCTAGCGCCATAGAAGGTGTTAATCAAGTCCCTGTTTTCTGTCTGGGGAATTGATTATTGAATACTGGAACTGCTCCAGAGACTTGCCCTAGGCTCTTTTGTGTTCATATTTAGTATCTGTAATACATTATGGTTCTTCCATTACTTCTCTCTCTGGGCCCTCCCATTCATTCCCACTGTTCTTCCTCTTCTCCTTCAGATGTGATTTAGAAAGCACTGGCATAATTACTTGGAACTCTGGCCTCTGGCATTACAGGACTGAAGAAGAGGAATTCTACAGTCTAATAGGGAGTGCCTAGATGTCTGAGGTCCCCATAAGGGAGGGTTACCTGCACATTACTCCATGCTGCCTCCGCTCGGCCTTTGACGCAGCTTTCTAATCTCAGAGGGGAACCCGGGGCACCATGTTTTGTGCCTATACACAGCTGGGTTCCTACATTGCGGATCTGAAATGGTAAAGAGAGTTCTGTATACATATTGCTTAAGGGCCAAAGGACCAGTTAAAACTTTCCAGGAAAAAATGGAGCAAGATAACATGAACCCCAAGGATAGGTGGAGGAAAGGGGACCATCAATATGGGTTAATTCAAGCTTGACTTAATTTTATGGTACTGTTCTTCATTTCTCATTAAAGGAAAATTCAATTAAACCAGGATCAAAGAAACTATTTAAGGAATCATCTGTGTCCTTCCATTCCCTAATGTAGGGGCTCTTAACCTGGGGTTTATGGATAGATTTCAAGTGAATTTGGATGGGAAAATAAATCACACCTTCATTTCCCTTAACGTCTAATGGAAACTTAGCATTTCCTTCAATTATAAACCTTAACAAGTCCCCATTATTCTGAGAAGGGTTCCATAAATTTAACCAGATTGCCAAAGAGGTTCATGACATTAAAAAAAGTTAAGAATCCCTGCACCGAGGCATCTTATTATAGTAAAAAGAGCAGGACATCTGAATTTGGGTCCTAGCTCCTCTCCTAAACTGAAGACCAACCTTGGACAAATTATAGCCTCTGGGGCCTGTGTCCTTTTCAGAATAAAGGGAATAGCAGTGAGCTAATCAACCAGAAGGAAATAAACTCTAAGTTCCTTTCCAGATCTAACATATATAAAATTTTTTTTTTAACTTTTATGTGATTTCTTCTAACCCTGAAATTCTCTGTGTAGTTATCCTTTCCACAATACAACTTTCCCCATTGAAGTTTCAATATATTGTGGGTCAGCATAAGAAATTAAATAGGAATTTTGTGGAAGCTCTGGATGACAAACAAAAGTCAGCAGGGGACATAGAAAAAATTTAGAAACTCAGAAATGCATAAATAGTGTGTGTAGTATTGTATAATATCAACATATTTTATGGTTAAATAACACAAATATACTCAAATTTTACAATAAAGTGGTATGAACATGCCATAAAAAAAGACAAAAAACTAGACTTCTGTGGTATGAAGGGAGGGCCAAAGAATTCTACAAGGATTTTCCAGATTGAGGGAATGCTGTGCCTATAACCCCCATTATTTGGAAGAGATAATTATATTATGTGCTAAGGACTTTTCTAGATTTAATAGCCTATGATTTTATTTATTTATTTGATGCTTCTAAATTTCCTGTGCCCAATATGCAGGAAAATTTAAGAAAAAAATTCTCTGTCTTCAAGAAGTTTAAAGCTATATTTTTATTTCTACAATATTTACACACACATCATCTAATCATCTTATTTTATTTTCAGAGAATCCTTAGGAGGAAAGGAAAGAACAAGTAGTAATAGTGCCATTTTATAGACTGGAAAAAGTGAGGCTCCAAAAAGTAAGGTGAATTGCTCTAGTCACATGGCCAGGATTAGGATTTGACTTTGGATACCCATTAGATCACTGCCTCACCTTGAGAATGTGAATTTGTAATTCAGAGTAAAATTGCAAGGGTATATAACCAAATTAAATTAGGCATATTAGCTCTTCCTTTGACAACTGCCTTATTACTTGTTTGTTAGATCTTGGTCACCATTTCTTTGGGACTCAGTGGTTTAACATGTAAAATTATTTTACCTAAGTAGTAGGGATAGGTAGGAGGAAAGAATCTTTCCTTTCAGCTCTGAGTTCTCTGCTTTAATGAAATGAAAAAAACTAAACATTCTCTTCCTCCTTCACTCCTCAAAACTCACCTCTCCCCAGGCAGCTGCTGCAGGCTCCACTGGAGGATAATACCTAGGCAGATCCCAGGCAATTTCAGTCATGAACCACTTGAAGCTTTTGCAGTTTAAGTGGTTTCGGAGATCCTTTTGGGCAGTGACATCCCCTGTGGAGAGATGGCGGTATTCTGGAAGGCGTTGGTAAATGTATTCTGCATATTCATCCATCCACACCTCTGCCACTCGTTTCAGATTCTGGAAGAAAAGATATAGAAGGAAGAGAATGTTAGGCTCTTGGGGGAGCAAAGATTGAGCTGGTCTACACAGATATTCTTATTTTGCAGAATTCGTGGGAAGATTTCAAGAGCCAACCTTATTCTAAAAAATAGTACAGAAAAAGCACAGCTGTTTGATCTTGTAGAAATCCTTTCACCTTTCTAAGTCTCAGTCTGTTCATCTGTTAAATGGGATAATACTTGAACCACCTATTTCTATGAGTATTGTGAAGAAAACACCTTGTAAGTCATAGGTGCTGTAGGAAAGAGCAACTATTATTAAGAGCCAATTACTTCAGTGCTGCTACTTCAGGGATGCAGAAAAGGCCTTATTCTTCCCCACATTCTAGTTAATTCCTGAAATTTCACTTTTGGACCATTATCCTTTTATCTTAGGGCTATGATGTCTGTGAAAAACTCTCCAACAGTTTTAGTTAGTGTGATGGAAAAATATGAGCCAGAACACTTTGAAATGGCATCTAAAAAGGAGCACAAATGAGGGCACTGAGCATATGAAGAAGATTATAGACAGAGAGATAAGAGAGAAGAAGATGAGAGGAAGAAAGAAGAGAGACAGAAGGAGAGAGGAGAGACAGAGAGAATGAGAAAGAAAGATAGAGTCAGAGAAAGAGAGAGAGAGATAGAAAGATGGAAAAAGAGCAGAGATGGGAGGAGTAATGGAAGGAAATCAGGAAGAACGTGAAAGGAGAGTTAACAAAAAGGATTTCAGAACTGGAACAGTCACAGCCTCCTAAGACTGAAGGAAGCTGAAAAGAATTATAAATTACTAATCAGGTTTAAACTTGAAAGGAGTATTCTAGTCTAGGGTAGGTAAACCAAGGGGAAACTGGCCTAAATTTTGCTTCAGGACATTGGAAGATGGTTAGCAAAGAGAACAGAACAAATGATAGGAGCTTTGGATATCATTTGGAAGAGATATTGGAGTTCTACTGTGTGGTCCTACAGAGAACTAGGGTCAGCGTGGATGGAAGTCAAGGGAACACAGATTTCAATATAAAGAAAAAACTTGCTAAAACTTAGCTGTCCCAGACTGTAACAGGCTCCCTGAAGAGGAAGCAGATAACCCATCTGTGGGAGTTCTTTAGTCAAAGGCTGGATGACCAGCTTTTGTCAGATATGTTGCATAGGGATTTTCTGTTTGAGGAAAAGTTGGACTATGTCTTCCCACACCTGAGCCTGAGATTTGGCAAGTCTATGTTTTGAGGTTACTTCCAAATGATTCTATAAGAGAATGGCAGTCAGTATTGTTAAACAAAAAACTGACAAATCACGGTAAGCTTTCCTTAAAAAATGAGCCCTTATCTAATTGGAATGGATAGCCCCTAAATTGTTACTCTTGGTTGATATTTCTTGCTTTTTTCCCAAAATCTACTTCTTCCATGAAAGTTCCAGGCTTCCTTTGGGAAAAAGTGATCTTTCATTTCCCAGGTTTCTTCTAAGAGCCATATGCTCCAAACTTAGCCTCAGTTTTGGAATCTGAGACTTCCTGATGGAAAAAATATTGGGACACCGCTGGTCCAACCTGTAGTTGACCAGGAATCCCTTGGACCACATCCTGAGAAGTGGTGATCCAGGATGTACCTAAAGACCTTCAAAAATGAAGTTTTCCTCTCCTGAGGAAGCTCATTTGACCTGTGAATAGCTCCACTCATTGGCAAGTTCTCCTTTACTATGAGCAGAAATTCCTCTCTCTGAAACAGGTGACAGGTTCCTTGTGGAGAGGGTCTGTATTGCAGTTCACTTGGTAGTCTATCTAAAAGTCGTGCTACATAAATGCGGGATGAGGTAAATTAAATTAGAATGCTCTCAGAGGGAGTGCTGCTGGTAACATGGGGAGAGACAAACTAGTCTCTTCAAGTTCCTTGGAACTGGGTGTTCTATTCTCAAATCTCACTTGGCCTTGGCTGGTGAATGAAACTTTTTTCTTCAGTGGCTGGTGCGGTCACTATAATCCTATGACACTAGAGGGCGCAGAAGTGTTTCTATTGGATAGAAAGGTATTGAGGAGAACCTGAACTTGGCCAAAGTGGTTAAACTGGAGCATTGGTGGAAGGCCCTCACTCTGGGGATCCTAGGATGTTACCTGAGGATTGAACCTTGACGAGGGGAGGCCCTGGCCAGGCAACAATGACAATTCTCTTTGCATGGAGCTCAGCTAACTAGGAGATGGCACTTGTTCTTCAGGAATGGCAAATGGGGGAGGTCACTCGGAGCAAGCAGGCATCTGGGAGAATAGTGAATAACTTGCATTTCTATTCCCTTGGCAATCTTGAGACAGGTAGTACAGGTATTAGCTCCATTTTACAGATGAGGAAACAGCAATGACTTACTTGCCTATGGTCGCCCAGCTGATCTCATCTTTGGCAACTTGACTGGGATGATAGCTATGTTTTCTGACATAGTTTTTCTCTTCCCCCTATATACCATGGGGCCTTTCATTAAAGTATTTCACACACACACACACACACACACACACACACACACACACTCACACACCCTGCACATACACTGTAAATATTTCAAAGATCATCGAGTTAACCTATCTGGATAAGAATCCTCATCACAACGTCCTTGACAAGTAGAGGCTGTTGGGTAACCCAGTGGGTAGAGTGCTGGACTGGAGTTAATCGCATCAGAATTCAAATCTGGCCTCAGACACTAATTGGGCAAATCACTTAACTTCAGTTAAAGTTGAAATTGCTTATTTGCCTCAGTTTCCTTATCTATAAAATGGGGATAATAATAGTATTACTCCCTTTGTTTTGAGAATAAAGTAAGAATATTTATAAAGTGTTTTGTAAACCTTTTATTATTATTATTATACAACTAAATTATGTTTGAAAACTGTAGAAACAAGGAACTCACTATATCCTCAGGCTGCCCATTTTGTAAAATGAGGGGTTTGGACTAATTTCTGAATTCAGAGGAAAAAATTGTGGCCCAGAAAAGGATAGTAACTTTGCAGTATTGTGGAACCAAAGGACTGGAAGGGACCCAAGAAGTCATCTAGACCAAATTGTGAAATGAATAAGAATATTTTTTGAAACATCTCAATTAAGAGGTCCATTTGTTTTCTCAAGGAACCTGGGGGAAGGACACACCTTGGTTTATCTCTGGATCAAGCGGAAATCCTTCTTCTACACGACAGACCTTTAAATATTTGAAGATGGCCACCACGCCCTTATTAAGTCTTCTCTTCTCCAAACTAAGCTCTTCTTAGCATAGAAGGCTCCTTTAGTACCCCTGACCACAATCTGGATCCTATGTCTCTGAATAGCACCTCAGACTGAATAGGTCTTTCTGGCTGCCATGTGACATTGCTGACTCCTATTGAATTTGCAGTTCACAGAAATCCCCCGATTTTTTTCCCCCCATACAAACTGTTGCTCAGTCGTGCCTTTTTAAATTGTACTTGTAAAACAGCTTTTTTGAAGTCAACTGTGGGGCTTTACATTTCTTCTATGAAATGGCATCTTAATAGATTTTGCTTTGTAGTCTGGCCTATCAAATTCCCTTTGGATTTGAGTTCTGTCATCAACCCTGGTCCAACTGATATGAGCATATGTAGAGAGATTTAAGATTTGAAGAAAGTCTTGAGGTGAGTTGTGGCAAAGCTTGGACTAAGCTCAGGCTTGAGAGAATTCCTAAGAAAATAGGTTCTACAAAATAGACACATATAATTCTAGTATAGCCTTTACAGTTTTTTAAATTATGGATATGGAAGTGTTTATTTTATTTTATTTTTTTGGGAAGTTTAGAATAAAAAATAAAATTCAGAGATTTACTCTCCTACCCTGGGTTCCTCCTGGCAAAATCAACATCTTACCCGGGCCAGGCTGACTCCTGTAGGGATCTTGTAGGGGATATATTTCCTGTAGATGTGACCTACTCTGGAACAGGGAATGTCCTCCATTCGGCCTCCACACATCCATACCTATGAGGGAGAGAAGAGGGAGAGGAGAGAAGGAAAGAGAAAGTAGAAATAGAAAATATGAATCTCTGGATGAGATTCCTAATTACCAGTTTATTTTTTTAATCCTTCCTAGAGCTTCATGTGGCTTAGAAGTCTAGATGTTTTTTTTTCTTTAAAGAAACAGTACTTGCTTAGATTTTTATCTTGAAATCCAGACATCAACAATCACAGAGTCTTAGCAATTCACTACTTGGAAAAGACCTCTAGATTCTTGTCCTAACTCTGCAGGCCTAATTCTGAACAAAGGCCAAACCATGAATCTCTCTGACAGATTTGCTTTCTCTGTACACTCCCTTAAGTAACTGAAAATCAAGCAAAGTATACTGAAAAAAGGTAATAAAAAATATCAATAAGTAATGATGCATGTCGATTATGCACAATTTTTTTTTTTTTTAACTTGGAGGCAATTGAGATTAAGTGACTTGCCCAGCAGCCCACAGCTAATAAGTGTCTAAGGCTGGATTTGAATTCAGGGCCTAATGACGCCAGGGCTGGTACTCTATCCTACCTATCCCACCTACTGCTCCACCTCCATAAATTCTTTATAAAAATGTTACACGATTATATTACATAAATATATTTATTATTATATCACACATTTAAGTATGAAAAAGATATAGATATGCTTTCAAAAATTTTTCCAAAGCAGATCAAAACTTCAATTATGCAAGTAACTATAAGATATAAAGATATATAGGATCTTGTTTGGTTTATTATTTAAAAAGATATTTGATTCAGTAGAACCAAATGTTTTCAAGTATTTCCTTCAAAAAAAGTGTCTGTCAGGCATATATCTGTAATAAATTCTTTGATGTAATAATATAATAATAAAGATAATTTTGTTCAATCAAGGAGGCATAAAACAAGGAAATATGCTTGCTAAAGGTGAAGACTATCTAATACATGAAGACTATCTAATACAAAGTGATGAAAATGAAGTGAAAGAAGGATTCTCTATTTGGTTGAAGTCACTCTCACCCTTGCCCCAGGTACACCCTTGCTCCTATTTTTCTGGCTGATATTTTGTTGATTGCCTCAAACTCCAAAATACTATAGAACTCCCTCAGATTCTGAACCATTTAAAAGACTTCAGTCTACCAACCTGAATAGGCAGAAATGAATTGATGAAGGATGTCTATTGTCTACACTATGGAAGACTATAGTAATGGAAAGCTCATTGGGTTAAACCATTAGTTTATATTTAGGGTAGGTACTACAAATAAAGAAGGAACTGGGTTCAAAATTTAGAAGGAAGAAAAGGGTGGGTTGGCTTATATTTGGGAAATTCTGCTGTTTTCAATAATACTAAGCATGTTCCTGATACACAAACCCATTAAAAAAAAACACCATTATAATGATATCCTATGGCTACCAATCATGGGACAAAACAGTCTCTGAAGAATCAAATTTGAGAGTGAACCAAAAAGCAATGGAGAATCATGTGGTAGGCATAAATAGGCTGCAGCAGGAAATGACATAAAGGATTTCATCTGGAAAATGACTGGCAAAGAAGGTAGGTTGTTTATGTAATGGAATGAGATAGAACACTCAAGTGCCCCACCAAAGCATATTGAAAAGGTTTAGAAGAAGGCTCCCAGTGCCTTGTTTGGAGTTCCTCTAGCCAATTTTTTGGAGGACAGAGGCAAGAAAAGTGTGGATGGCTTAATAATTGCTTAATGACTGACTAATAGATAGATGGATGGATTGCTTTCCTGCACTAGTGGAGGAGGATCTGCAATAATCACCATGCAGATCCACTGAAATACTAACATACTAGAAAAAGGGGAAGACCAAAGAAGGGAAAGGTCTGTTCAGAGTGATGAAAATGGATGAGAGTAAGAGGTTATCTTCACTTAATTATTTTGCTCCCATTTTCTTTGTTAAAGAGAATAGTTCCTGAATTAGAACAAAAATGGTTAATAGGGAATTTAAATTCAAAATAAGAAGAATCCAATTGCTCTCAATGACTTCTAGTTACCAAGCTTGAATGAACTTTATCCCAAGGTGCTGAAAGAAAGGATGAATATGACTGCTGAGCAATTTTCAATGATATCTGATGGATCTTGATGAATGGGAGAAATGAGAAAGGACTAAAGAAAGCTAATGTTATGATTTTCAAGAAGCATAGGTTGCAAATTATATGCTAGTGAGCTTGACTTTGAGTCAACAAATCAAATCAACAAGCATTTATTAAATATCCTCTTTGCCAGTTATTGTGCTAAGACAAATATAAAATTGAAACAGTTTCTGCCATCATGAAGCTTTTATTTTATTGGGAAGACAAAAAAATATAAATGTAAATATATACAAGCACAAGCAAATCAAATAAAAAGAATCTTAGAGAGGAGGGTGTTAGGAGTTGCACCTTTCCTTTGAGACTGGCCCCTCCTGCAGAAAGTGGTAATTGAGCTAAGTTTCCATCATCAGTCATTCTGTATTATGTCATACACTGGACTCAGATGACTGTGGAGGAGAGTGTGAAACTGGTGACTTTGCACAGCCTTGCCTCACTTAATTCAATTTACTTGCAAGTCAAGATATCACCCTCCTGATGTCACTGTTTCTTGTCTAGAATGAAGGACCAACAACAAAGGAATCCAGGAACTCCAGAAAGTGAAGGTGAAACTGGAAAACTAGAGAGAAAGTGGGGAATAGGGACCTCTAGGGCAAAGTTACTGGGATGACAGAAAGCATAGTGTAAGGCTACAGATTTCTAGGTTTACAGCTGGACAAGAGACCTTATAATCCAATCTTCAAGAAGTGAAGGGACCTGTCCCTCCCTCACAGAGAGAGTAAGGGGCATCATTTATATATGATTCAGTGTACCCTGGGCCTTAGAAAAATGCAATTATAGATTGAGCCAATTTAGAGAATGGGTGGGAAAGGGGAAAAGTAGAGAATGAAGGAAAGTTAGAAAAACACTACCCTCAACAACCTCTTATTGTTAGATTACTGTCAAAGTCAAGCCAACAAGTTATATTTTCAAAGTAGGAGAACTTATTTGGAGCCAAAATCCTATCACAATAACTTTTCCTTCACTCAAGTGATTTGCGTAGACAATGATTTTCTCCAATGGATGCCGTTATTGTAATTTATTATTGTACCCTGTGACTTCATGATTGGGGAGCAAATAAAGAGTAGGAAGAGCCAATCACTTTTGTCAGACTAGAGTTTGGAAAGTCTCTAAGAGGCCAATAAAATTAACAGTTTCCAATTTATTAAATTTACATTAGCCAAACAAGTCCAAAGCATTAAACCTTCTAAAGGGTTGGCAAGAATTGTAGTTCTATTCCATTCAGTTCAACAAATATATATTAAGCATTTACTATGTGCCACAGACTGTGAAAGGTGATTCACTTCAAGTAATTTCCTGGTTAATAATAGAAATTCTGTTCCATTTTTGGCTTTGTTTTCCTTTGGGGAAAGGGAAAATTCTGCTTGAGTCACTCAATAGCAATGTAGCCTTAGAAAAGTCATTTTACTTTTTGAATCTCTACTTTCTGCATCTATAAAATGGGAAAAACAATAACTGTCCTGTTGCCTCACAAAATTTTTGTGAAAATCAAGGAGATAATGCATATATAATCTTTTGGACGCTATGAATCATGATGGAAACAACAGCCATTATTATGTTCTATTATTGTAATAAATTGTGGAAGGTCAATTAGGAGAATTAGGACAAGGAATATGGGAACTTTAAATAATGTTCCCAACCTTTTTGAGTATGAAAATTTCAAGATAATACATGATAGTAGTTGTGCTATTAATATCCATGAGAAAACAAATGTCAGAAAGCTACCATAAATTCAGTAAGACTTAATGGATCTGTACTTCATTAATCATCATCTCTATACATATTGGGAAGAAAAGCACTATTATTTTTAAAACATATATGAGACAAACCAATTCAGTCTACAGAAAGATTACTTACAGGTTTGTGTGTTAATTTGCAGACTTGACAAAAAAGTTAAGCCCTCAGATTGAGATCCACTGCTTTGAGAACCAAGTATTAGAAATGGAGGGGACCTCAAGAACCAATTAACCTACTCTTATCAGGGAAGAAAATTTCCCCAAGGTTACACATAGAGCTATTTAGTAACAAAGTGATTTAGCAACAAAAAACAGAAAACTTTCTTTTCCTTTAAGTGGATTGCTCTAGTTATAAGCATTCTTGATGACCTGGGCAATATGGACCTGGTAGCTTTAATGTAATCCTGTGTATCTAAGACTATTGGGATTCTAAGGTGTGGAACTGCTGAAAGGGTTTTGAATGACAGCTAAGTTGAATGACTGCAGCTTCCTGTACAATGACTTTACTCAACAACTTCCTCCACATAGAAGGCGATTCATAAGTGCTCAGCAACCAGAATTCTAACTACTTTGCCAGGGAGACAAATATTAGCCAAAGTTAAACAGTCAAGGCAGATATAACCCAAAAGTCATTTTTAAAAATTCTTTTCCTGGAAACAGCTATAGCAGAGTTCATAGTCAAATTCCTTGACATTCTTTCACTTCTGGGCCACAGGCCACTCACAGGACATCACAGGAGTAGCTGAGTTTGGTTCCACATCTCAATGTCTGAATGAATCAGTTGGTAACTTAGTTCCATTTAGACCCAAGAAGTAATGAAAGTTGGAACAAAGTAATGGTTCCTCATAAATTAAGCTAATTCTTATGCCAATACCTTTTCTGCTTGGGGGCAGGGAAAATTTTTGTATCCTCTTAATTATTAAATGGCAGTGCCAGAAGTCTTAGAACATAAGACTGTCAGGATCTTGGTTCAATCCCCCCCATCTATCAGAAGAATAAACCAGGGTGAGAAAAAAGGAACTAAGATGCTTATGGTTACTGAGAAATTAGTGAACGAGCTGATTTTTGCTAGTCAGACTGGTGAGAAAGGGTGGATTTGAAAGTCACATTAATTCTTGAAAAAAAAAATCCAGTTTCAATTTCCTTTAAGAGTACTTTTCAGTTGAATTTGTCTAAGGTGAAGGACTGATTTCCTGTCAAGAGCTGATAGACATTCTCATGAAAATATGATAGTCCATGAAAAAGCAATAATAATATGGTTATCACTAAATTATCTTTCAGCATAGAAAAGCACTTAAGAATTGAAGCCAATCTAGGGATCACCTAAGTTTTTTACAGATGTGTGAAAAAAGGCCCTGAGAGAGGGCTGCCTCCCGCAGGTCATATGACCTTCAGAAAACAGCGAAAGGAATCCTTCTTCCCACCTCCCCCAGTATTCAATTATTCAGAACCTTCCTTCCAAACTTTTCCCAAAGACAATTCCTATATGTTAACAATACAGTAAAATATTTTGGTAAATCTGTCGTGAGTATGAGCACTTCCTCCAGGGATGCAGATCAGAAACCAATCCAAATATCACTGAATAAAACTCCTATTCTTGTCTTTTCAGAAATACTCCATATATGACCAACTCTTCATGGCAGGAGGCCTTCTGGCTCATTAAATTTTGTGGGTACTAAAGTAAAATTCTCGTTGTCTCTCTGTTACCTGTCCAACCTACTTTTCTGAGTAAATGTGCTGGATAATCTTGTATAATATTTCTCCCAAGCATAGTGATTGACATTAAATATAATATTAATCACAACAATAATTGCTACTTCTACTTTATGGAAAGAAGGTACAAAATGGTAAAAATAACTCATTCAATGGTACTAGAAAAGCCAGAAACAGGAATGGACACCTAAAGAAGAGAAGACAGACTGCTAGAACTGGAAGGGACCTTAGAGATCACTTTGTTTGATTTCCTTGTTTATCAATAAAATTTTACATGCTTGAACTTCTCTATTACTTGTATTTACTTGGCACTTAACTGACATCCAATAATAACATCACCATCCATTTGTATAACAGTTTACAAAGTACTTCTACAACTTATTTTCCCATTTTTGTGGTTGGAAAAACAGGCTCAAAGTGACGAAATACTTTGCTTAAATTCAGTTACACCAGGACATGTCCTGGACTGATCCAAAATATGGACAACATTTCTGTGTCCGCTGAGAGTTCAGGTGAGGAGGACCATGTATTCTCAGGCTATAATTCCACACAGAAAGTTACCTTGCTCCACACAGAAAGAAGAGTATGGATTGCTGGAATCAACAACAATTTTGTGTGTTATCAAATATACCAGATTGGAAATGGAAGCTATCAGGGAAGAATAAAAACTCTACATACAGATGTCATTTTCTTTCCATATATGAACATGTGTTGTTTTTTCTGATTTCTGAGGTGATACTATCTATTCAGTGATTGCTCTTCTGAGGGTGGAGTGGCCCCACCATCTTGCCACAAGGAGTTTTCAGATATATTCTGTCAGCTCAATCCTCCAATCTTTTCTCCCTCCTCAAAATTTCTGCTATGAGGTGTGGTCTAAAAACAGAAAACTTATTTTAAAAAACTGGTTCTCATGTCTTTGTTATTTTATTAGTGAACAAATTTTTTTGTGTGTACAGGTGTCACACATAGTGTTTATAAAAGGCAATGATCAGTTCTTACCTCCCAACCAAAGAGGGAAAAGATGTAATAATATGCATTAGCAATATCAATAAAATGGCAGAGAATGAATAAAAAGGTATGACCTCAGATCCTGTAGAGGCAAAATACAGACAAGCAACAGATAGGCAAAGGGTCTACAGAGTCACAGAATATCAGAGTTGGAAAGAACCTAGAAATACAAAATATTAGAGCTAGAACTCTTAGGTAGATGGTATTAACCACTATTTCTTTCTGTCTTTTTTTTTTTTAACTCATAAGGTTTTGTTGTTGTCTTTTATTGCTTAAATTAGGGTTTCCTTTTCCACTTGTGATCCCTTTTCACTGGAGAAATTTTTATATGACCTCAAGAATATAGGTATATAAAATAGGTATACAAATCAAATATTTACTGATAATAAATTATAATTTCACAATTTGCCTCCCCCTCCCTCATTCAGTTATGATACCCATATGACAAACCACAGTTTAAGAAGCTGGGTTTTAACTATATCATTTTCTGAGGTACTCTATAATAAACTTCACCTTTACCCTAGCTCTTTCCCTTATAACAATGAAAAAGTGAAGATAGCACTGGTAGCATGCAATTATCTGTTACTTCACTTTACAGATGATGAGACTGAGGATTAAAATAGGTCAAGAACCCTGCCCAAGGACAAAGATATAGGAAGTATTAGAGTTGGAGCTCAGATCTTTAGATTCCTGCTCCATCATTCTTTTCCTTCAGAACACAACCAGTTTTATTGATTCTGAGAGACAAAATGTAGAGGAAAAAAGCCAGGATGTTTTTTGGCTTCAGAACAAGCAAGTGCTCTACTTTGGCTTCAGCTGATGATGACTGGTTGTTGAATCAGGGAAGAAGAAAGGCTAAGTTTGGTGTATCCCTTTTTGGATTCCTCTCTAAATATCCTTTGCTTTGGGCTTAGCTTTCATGTTATCTAACCCTTACCTCTCAGAAAGGTCAGACAGTTCAATGGATTCTCAGATATTTCCTTGCCTTAACACCTTTGTAGATCTGCAATGGTCCTGACTGCCTTCTGAAAAGCAATTAGCAGAATGCCTCCCCTGTTCTTGGCAGGCAACTTTCCAAAAAGGCTGGACAGCTGCCGGGGCACATGCATCCAAGAATAAACACAACCACACACTCACACCCTTCAGGGAAAGTTCTCAGAGTTAGCCTTTGAGACGATGCTACTGACAGAGTCCAGGCAACTCTTCTGCAGCTGGGTTTCTCCTCAACACCTGTGCTGCTGTCTGGGATGGCAGGGTCTTGGAAAGGACATGTATGAAAGGAGGCGAGGGAAATGTATTTTCCCATGCAGATGGTCCTTTTGCAGTTGTTGGCAACAAGTCTAGCCATCTGGCTTAGGCTGATGAAATGCTTGGCTCTCAAATGAGGCAGACCTGGATAGATAGAGGGATATGGTCTTCACTTCCAGTCTTTATAAGACAGTGTCTTACCTTAATCTTAGCCCTGTTCATTTTCATGAGAGATCAAATTTAGAATCTTTAAAACAGATTGGAAGAATTCACTGTAGACCTTTCAAATAGAATCTAGGAACTCAGAGGTGTTTCTTCCATTTCCAATCACATCCAAAATAAAGGGCATGTTAGAAGAGATGTAATAAGAAATTCAGTTGAGCAGAAAGGGACTAGGGTAAAGAGAGATTGTTAATAGAACACCATTGTACACAGTTTTACTGGGAGAGAAAATGTATTGTCTTTTCTCCTAACTTCCAGTGTAATGTGATTCTGTTTCTTTTGTCATCTTCCATGGCTCAATTTTCCTCCAATCTTTGTGGCCTCCTGAAGGATTACAAGGGGTAGGGGGTGGGGGGAGCTTCAGACTGTATATGGATGTGAGAATATAGCTTGCCTCCTGGATGGTGGCACTTAAAAAACTTACTTGAATAAAAAGAATGTAATACTATTCTTTTAGCGGCATACTTGCTCTCTATGTTGGCCCCATTGGTTCACAATCTTAGTTCTTTAAGAAACAGAAGAGGTCAGATCAATATAGATCAATAAATGGATGTTCTGTTAGAGAGGACACTGAACTTGGAAAAAAAAAATTCAGTTAATGAATATGTTGCTTCTGGCTTGATATAAGTTCCCCTGGCTCCTGGTGTCTTAGATAATTTTAAAGATTCATTATTACTATGTCACTTACCTTCCCACTTTCCATCTTCACTCCCATCCCCACTATCTTTCTATGAAGAAGCCTAGACAGTGATAGTTATTGTGTGCCAAGGAAAAACACAACCAGGGAGAAAGCTATCAAAACATTCTAGGACTGAGAAATTATGAATTTGTAGACATTAATAGAAGGAGAAACATCAAGCTGGTAAGGATTTTTATGGGTCAGGACTTTCCCCTTCCCGAAAAGCCTAAACAGATCAACATCTTCCCAATCTGGCCTTGATGATCTAACTTAGAAGCTTGCCTCTATTCAGATGAGGAAAATTATCATTAAGAAGTGTTGATTGACTTATGGTGTGAACAGAGCTTGCCCACAGCACTGGGAATTCTCCCCCCACCATCTGTTCTGGTAAGTCAGGGTGATTTCTGTACAATGCACCCAATTTGGGAGTCCAGGAAGTGGTATCTCATCTTAGTCTTTCCTGGGAGGGTTAGGAAGTTCTGCTAGGAAGCCTATTTGAGTCTCCCTGCTGGTAGAAGGAGAGAAATGGGAAGCTCATTTTAAATAGTTAGAGTTGTGAGGTAATGAGAAATGGCCTCTGGTTCTGGCCAAAATGTAGCCCTACAGTGCTCCCTCCCTATCTATTGTATTAGTGCCATCCAGGGGAAAGGAGTACTTACATTAACCCTATTCTTTTTGTCTGTACTATGTACTTGTCCATATGCCCATTTCCCACTGTTTCTTATTTTCAAAGGCATGGTATTCCATTCTCATTGGATTTCCTCACTGATATGAACCATCAGCTTTATATACTGTCTTCATTGATTCCACGCCTCCAGTCTTGTTCAAGGTTGCTCTTATCTGTTGAAGGCTCAGCTTTTAAATTTTACTTAACTCATCCTGGTCAACCTAGACATGACTAATGTGTAGGAACCAAATGTACAAAACAATTCAGAGGTTAGCAGGGTACATTCTTATAGTGCTGCATGGTTCCAATGTTTTTTTCTCCCAATATGCCTGAGGTAGATTAAGTATTATTGCCTCTCCTTTTATAGATGAGGAAACATGATTTTAAAAAATAAAATATGAGATTAGTTTAACATTAAACCAGCAAAGGAAAATGATTTATAAAGAAGAGGGAAAAAGATCTGGCTTTACCTAAAGTATAATGTTGCTTTACCTAAAGTATAATGTTGCTTTTTAACTGTAGTTTTTTTAAATGTAGTTTTAACTGTATATTAAAAAATAATAAGTTGCTGTTTTAACTGTATATTAAAAAATACCCCTATTATTTAAAATACTGTTTTAGGAGCACAATGGTTTGTGGCTTTGGCAACTCACCATCAGGATAAATGGGCAAATGGTTCAATTGGTCAGAGGCCAAAACTTATTCAGGGATGGCATTGGCTTGTGAAGAACTAGGATAACCAAGGTCACCAAAAGGGACTAGCTAATGGTTGGAGCTTAATACAAACAAATGTATATAATAGAAAATAGATAGCAGTTGGCTGGACATTTGACCTTCAGGATTCTCTATAAATTTTATCCATTCAAGGGCAAGCCCTGTTGGTTAATGTTGTCTTGAACTGAGGATGGCATCTTACAATTATCAAAACAGAAAGGCAATAGAAGGCACACATGTCAAAAATGGGCAAGATTTAGGGGGAGGGAAGATTTTTATAATAATAAGAGGAAGTCTTCTTTGAGAAAAGGGGAAATATAGGAGGAGAAAGTAAAAGATTGGGCGTCAGTAGTCCTCTCTTTTAGCCTTGGCTCAATCTTGCTTGACCCCATGATCTTGGATAAATCACTTTTTCTTTCTCTGCTTTGGTTTCTTCACCTGTAACCCAGACAGACAGTTGGATTATCTCTGTGCTTTAGGCAATTGAGTCTCTTCCCATTCAGATAGTCTCTATTTTCCTGCTCCAAGATCATCTCTACTACATTCTAATATCCCTTTTAGCTTTGACATTTTAAAATACTCATCTTGCCTAAGCTAACAGTAAATCAATGGCAAGACTGGGACTAATTTTTGGGTCTTCTGGTTCCCCATTCAGTGCTTTCAGTTTCCCCATTCAATCATTAGGGTGATTGATGGACAATGTTTCTATTCTCTGTGAATACAGAATTGTCATAATGCCCGATGGTTAATTAGCTAAGTAGCTCTGGATCTACTGAAATTCTAAAGTTTAACAAACAAAGAAAGTGAAACTATACAACCCAACTTGTCTAAAGGGGAATCAAATCCACAAAATTGAAATCTGAGCTGCTGCAGCTTGATCTCTGAAGATCATGAAGGATTTTCAAGTCATCTGACAAGAGTCTGAAGAAGAAGAATATTGCAATAAAAGAAACTTTACTGTAGTGAGAGGAGGGAGGGCAGTTTTAGTTCTTAAGTCTCAAGGAAAATCATTTGTAAGATAGATGGTTGTTTAGGGAATACTAAACACAGGAAAGCTAACTGAATCCAATGGAGAAGTAACTGACCAAGAGTTGGAAGAGATTTCAGATGTCATCCTAGATGGTGGAATAAGCCTCTGGTTAAATCACTGCACCTGAGTTTCAATTTCCTTATCTATAAAATGAGCAAAATACTATTGGCATAATTTACCTAGAGAACTATTGAGTCACTGAATGAGTTATTGTAAACCATAAAGCGTCATAGGTACATGAGTTATTTAGTACAGTTGATGCTGGAAGCACACATTTCTTCCATATCTTTTCTGATGCAAAGAGCCATGTAAATGTAAGCTATTATTGTTCTTATCATCATCTCTTATTCCTGAAACAATCTTATGAATAAGGTATTATTATTTATATTTTATAGATAAAGAAAGAAATTTTTAAAAGTGCAATTAACTCCAACCATAGTTTTCAAAACTAGGAAGAGAAACGGCCAAGTCTAGATCTCTGGACTTTGAGTCCTAGTCAGATGATCTTTCAGTTATACTACTGTTTAGTAAAAGGTATTTCTGGTACCTGAAACGCTAGAAGAGTAAAGCAAATGTGTCTGCTTTAAATAGGAAAGTAAAGATACTAAGAGCTAGACTGTTACTTAGCTATTCTCCATCTAGGATGGCTCTTTGAAAGAGGCTGAAGGCTCTCTTGAAAATTCATGATCTTATCAATTTAATCTCTAAGTCTTCTTCATCAAGACTTCCCTCTTAGAAATATAAGGATCAATGATCAATTCTTTATTCTCTGCTGAATATGACCTCATCTAAATTTCTGAAAATACATAGAACCTTTCAGGAAGAGCCTCCATTCTTGCTCCCCAGGGGGAAAAAAAAAAGAAATTAATCTGAATAAGTTTTGCTCTCTATAAATGACTAGTTCTGGCCTGAAACAGGACACACAGGATTTATCTGGAATGGTGGAGAAACGAACGAACTTGCCTCATCCCCCACAGACTAGGCAGTTGTCTGCTGGGACACTGGAACGACAAATGACACCTTGATATGTTGTCATAAGGCATCAGAAATGTGTAGTTTTAAAGGGAGGAGAAAAAGAAAATAAAAGGAGAAAAAGAAAAGTATTTCACAAAGGCTCAATTTTTTTCCCATTAAACTAAAAAAAGATAACTGGATCAAATAAAAACAAGTTTGCTTACTTTCCCAAATCACATGAGAGAGACAAAATACAAAATAAATTCATCAATTAGTCTTCTGTAAATAATGTGGAGAAAAATACCATTTGCTTCTTCATAATTACTTGACAAATATAATTATAGACATCTCTTTTAAAAGCCAGAATGAAATTATTCAGTTTGAAAACTCTTTTGGTGAAGAAATCCCTTTCAATTTATTCACAGTATAGAAAGACTTGAAGGGCACTGGTCAAAATGCAGTGATTCATTCCCAATTTTATCATATTGATTTAAATTTCATCAGAATCACAGGACTTCATCTCTACCAAGATTGTATGTACCTCCAAGTTTAAAGAGCAAAAGCAGAGGGGTGTGTGTGTGTGTGTGTGTGTGTGTGTGTGTGTGTGTATGTGTGTGTATGTGTGTGTATGTGTATACATACTATGCTTTAATCCACATTAAGTCTCCATAGTTCTCTCTAGGATGCAAATAGCACTTTCCATCACAAGTCTACTGAAATTATCTTGAATCACTTCAGTTGATTATCACATAATCTTGTTGTTACTGTGTACAATGATCTCTTAGTTCTACTCATTTCACTTAGCAGCAGTTCATTTAAGTCTCTCCAGGTCTCTCTGAAATCATCTTGCTGGTAATTTCTTACAGAACAATAATATTCCATTACATTCATATACCATAATTTATTCAGCTATTTCTCAGCTAAGGGGCATCCACTTAATTTTCAGTTCTTTTATGCTTTATATTTTAAGGTACTAAAATCCCACTCCAATTTCTTATCATGGCATGAAAGTGACCCTTGGTTCTCAAAGTCTATTCTGGTAGAACACAAGCTCTGGCAGGTTTTACCAAAGTAGGAAAGTTATGAATTTGGTAATGAAGAGAGATTGTATCTGCTGTCCAAGTACTATACAGCTAAGTACAGAGATGTTCATCACCAACGTGCTCATCCTTTAGTGATGAATTCTTTGGCTTGGTGGCTCTTACAAGAGTAAAAATGCAAAATGACTCTTGGTTTTGTGTGCTACCATTTTTATTCAGTTTCAAAGTGAAGGTGGGGAAAGGATGGAAAAGAAGACAGAGCGATTTTAATCTACCTATGTACAATAATTTAACTACTGGTACTTGAAGTGTGGGATCTTCTCTCAGTGATCTAGTTGATTTGTTGTTGAGTCATTTCATTATATTTGACTCTTTTTGTCTCTAATTTGGGGTAAGATGCTGGAGTGGTGTGCCATTTCTTTCTCCAGCTCATTTTACAGATGAGAAACTGAGACATATAGGGCTAAAAGCCTTGTCCAAAGTCACACAGCAAGTCAAATTTGAGCTCATGAAGAGTGTCTTCCTAACTCCAGGCATGGTACTCTATCCTCTGTATTACCTAGCTGCCCGACCTAGTTGATAAATTAATGAAAAAAAAATTACATTCAATCTGTGAGGGAGATTTATATATTGAATTCCTCTATCCAGTGAATCAATATATCATTGAAATAATATCAATGATATTAATATAAATATAATCAGGAGTTTCAACTAAACATAAGCATGACTCACAAGTTATCCTTGGAGAGCTGAATAAAGGAACTGTTGGAGCTGGTTTCATCTTGTACCTGAGGGCCACTGGACACATCACTTCAATGGATGCTTCACCACCCTTGTGGTGTTTATAAATATAGGCAAGAAAATTACCATAATTATAATTTATGTACTAATATCTGTTAGAAATAATGAGTAGACAGAAAAATTCTATGAAGAATTGGATAAGATCATTTACAATAAGGTTTATTAACCTTTTTTTTTGTATCATGCATTCCCCTTTAATAATTTGGTAAAGCCTATGGATCTCTTCTCAGAATGTTTTTAATACATAAAATTAAAAAAAATAATTTTACAAAGGAAACCAAAGAAAGTTTTTTTAAAAAGTAACTAAACAAGTTCACTGATCCTAGATTAATAACCCCACTCTAAACTAAGTCAATACATATTATGATACTTTGTTGTTTTAAATTGAAGGTGACTCAAAGCAAGATGGTAAAAGATGTTTTGGAAAGTATGATATAGGAAAAAGAAAAGAAGGCAAAGGCTTACAGAATATCTAGAAGTGTCATGTCACCATATTATAAATATTTCTTTTATGAAGACCATTAGAAGGCCTTGTGAATACCAAAGAACACCAGAGAAAAATGAAACTGACTCATTTAACAGATAGGAAGGCTGTTTGCCAACGTGGGAGTTCTTTCAGAGTTGACGATCTGCATACAATTAGAGCAATAAAATGTTAGAGCAAAGGTTAAAATTAACAAGTTGAAAGAAAGGATAAAGATGAGAAGATAATGCATGAAATTATGATAGCTCCAAAATGGGCTACTGAAACAAACTGTTGATTCTGAAAAAAAATGGGAAATGCATAAAGACTGTCATATCATAGAGAAAATATATAAAACAATCACCACAACTATGGGATCTGTATTCTTCATGAATCAATCTCAAAACATTCCATACATTTTTGCTTCTTGATTCTGCCATCCTTCCTTCCATTCTCCTCTCTTCCCGTCAATATTTTTCAAGTATTTACTATTAGTATAGCACTATGTCTAATTCTGGAGGACATAAAAAACCCCTTGGAAATGATTTTTGTCTTCAAGAAGATTATAACCAGGTAAAGAAGATGCCATGGACACAATTCAGTATAATATAAATTTGACTTGGTTAAGTGCACATGTTTTTAACAAATCAGAAAAGGAAGAAATGGATTTTAGCTGAGAGTGAGGAGAGCAGGTAAAACTTCCCAGAGGAAGTAGAATTTGAGCTAGATTTTGAAGGATGGTTAGTATGTTTTGGTTTTGTCTGGAGTTGTAGATGGGGAGAAGTGAATGAGAGAGAAAGGAAGGCATTCCAGGAATAAGGGATATAGGATGGGAAGTTCCAAATGTTCAGAGTAGGGAGAGTGATCCAGTTTAATGGAGGGAAAGAATACTTGAAAAAGGGTGACAAGAAATAAAACTAGATTGTGCTTAGCACAGTGCCTTGCCCAGAATAAATGCATGACAAATTGAACTGAATTAAAAGGTAGTTTGGGATGACCAGAAATAAGGAATCTTGTCTGGTCACTGGGACTGACTGATCCTTGGGAATCTGGCATCTTTTATACATTCCAGAGGGTGGATAGGCTCAGACATGTACCCAGTTGACTACTGCATTGCGGTGCTGTTTGATTCTAAGGACAAAAGAACTTTGAGAGACAGTTGCTCACCTTAAAGGAGATTTCATACTGTTCTCCACCCCAGATCTCCAGGCCAGGATCGTACCCTCCCAATTCCCAGAACCACTTTCGATCCACAGCAAATAGTCCTCCAGCCATTACAGGAGACCTGTCAGGAGGAAATGGGTCTCAACATGACATGTAACTGAAATGCACAGACAGTCCCGTAAAAGTCACCACCCCATAGATTCAAAGCTATTTTGTCCTGAACCATCCCCTTGAAAAAGAAATTCTCAAATCAAAATGTCGTTGTTCAGCCATGTCTGTCTCTTCATGTTCCTCTTTGGAGTTTTCTTGATAAAGGCACTGGAGTGGTTTGCCATTTCCTTCTCTAGCTCCTTTTACAGAGGAGTAAACTAAAGCAAACAGGGTTAAGTAAGATGCCCAGTGTCACATAATGAAGTGTCTGAGGCCAGATTTGAACTCAAGAGGAATCTTCCTGACTCCAGACCTGATGCTTTATAAACTGTGCCACCTTGATGCCCTGGCCAATATGGTCTAGTGGCAATTCCCCCTCTATCCTTACCCATAGAGTTTTTGTGTCCCCTTTAAATGTCTTTTTAAAAACCCAACCAGCTATTGAGACTTCATACAGCAACACTATTATTTACAGCCAAAAAGAAAAAAGGGTCCATGACAGAGAGGATCCTTCCAAAAGGTAAAGCATCCTGAAGGGAGCACTGCACCCAGAGTTAGACCTGGTCCTAATTTTAGTCTCATCTTTAACTTATTTTGTGACTTTAGCCAAGTCATAATCTTCTTGGGCTTAATTTGTCTCCTCTCTAAAAGCAGGAACATCCTACTTTATGTGTTATCCCTTCTTTATAGGGATATCGATCTAATTCCCCATCAGCAAAGTCAGGAGAAAAGAATACTTCTGCCACTAATTAAATGTTAGTACTGTGTGAAACTCAGCAAATTATTTTCCCTTTTGGGGCTTTCATTTTTTCTCTTAAAATGAGAGTTTAGTCTAGAAACCTTTATTGTTTCCTATGAGTTTATAATTCAATGAACTCAAAACTACAAAATCAGGAAGGACCTCAGAGTTCCATCTAGTTCACCTTGTACTACTTGACCAGAAACTCTTTCTACATCACTCACAGCAAATTGGGACAAATTCCCAATCTGAAATCCCAACACTGAAACCCTATTGTTTCCTGGATTAGCCCATTTTACTTTCAGACAGCTTTCATGATAAGGACTTTTTTTCTTTATATCAAGTGTAAATCTCTTCCTTTTCCACTTTTACCCACTACCTCCTATCTTTATTTCAGTCCTTCAGATACTTGAAAATAGATTTCCCATCCCATTTAATACCTCTTCTCCAGGCCATGGCATGGTTTCCCAATTCTTTGATTTGCCTCATTGTGAATGTGTACCTTTTCTAAGATGTTGAATCAGAAGTAGAAACAAAACTCTAAGGTACTTTCCAGCTCTGAGTCTTTCAACTTGTGAGTACTTTCAATTAACTGATGTTTTTTTCCATATAACAAAAGTTTAACTTTATACATTCTGATGTTTATATTGAAAGAGATTTATGTAAGATATATTTTTATTTGCTATGCAGGTATATATCAGGCAACTAGGGGGCACTGTGTATAGGGTGGCAGGTCTGGAATCAAGAAAAAAATGAATTCAAATGTGACCTCTGGCACTTACTATCTGTGTGACTCTGTGGGTCACTTTTAACCTCTGCCTCAGTTCCCTCATCTGCAGACTGGGGTTATTGTGAGTATCAAATGAGACCCATGACAAAGTGCTTAGCACAATGTTTGGGACATAGTGAACAATATATAAATGTTAGCTATTATGATAATGATGATTAGGTATTATTATTATCCATATATACAGATAAACAGGTATCTACCTGTTGATCATCTCTCTAAAGATAAAGATACCTATATAATTATTTTCTGAGATTATTATATATGCTACTCAATCTCATATAACTTTTGAAACACCAGCTTGCAGTGTTACATAGCCATAATTAAGGACTAGAATTATGAGAGGTATAATAGAAAAAAGTCTCTTTGAGTTAGAAGACCAAGCTTTATTCCCTCTCCAAAACTCAGTTTAATCTTTGATGAGATAAGGGTAACGATGCTTACACTATTTATCTCATGGGTTATTAGGGAAAAGTGCTTTGTAAAATATAAAGTAGTGCAGAAAGGAGTATTGTTACTATCATTATGAGCCACAGCCTCTGTAAGATCCCTAATCACCAATGATTGGCACTCATATACTAATCATGCTAATTAAGATGGGAAAATAGTCTCAGATGTTTTACAAAGATTCCAACAACTATGGTTAAAATTAACTTTCAATTCCCATAAAATTCAAGTCACCAGAACAATATATGTTGTAAGTATTATAGGCAACTGAGTTTTAACATATTCTTATGTAAATTATGATGTAGACCAGTGGTGTCAAGACTCAAATAGAAACAGAGGCCACTAGTCCACATGTACAGATTATGGGCCATATATGTTGACTTAGTTTTAAAATGTAATGGTATAAATGTTTTATTGTATTTTTATTTATTATGTTAAACATTTTCCAATTACATTTTAATCTGGTTCAGGATGTACTCCACAGTGTTTGACACCTCTGAGATAGACTATGGGAGAACCAAATGGGTAAAATACTGAACTCTCTAAAAATGGCATTCTATCTACTTTGAATGAAGGAAAATGGGAAGCAGGAATTTCTAAGATGATGGATTAAAGGAATTAAAGATATTTTGTGTGAAGAAGAGACATAGACCTCTGTCTTCAAGTATTTGAAAAACTATCATATGAAGAGGAGTCAGAACTGTTTTTCTTAATCCTAAAAGTCAGAACTAGAAATAATAAAGGAACGTTACCAGGAGGCAAATTTCACTGAGTATAAGAAAGAACTTCCTGACAATTATAATTCTCCAGCAATGGGTTTGGATTGTCTTGGAAGATCATGAGCAACTTGTCCCAGAACTGATGAAACAGAATTTGACCTGTAGCCATTCTGTTAAGAATTTGAGAAGGGGAGGGAATAGGATGAGATGACTTCTGGGATCCCTTTTATGAATGATGAGAGCAGTCAGGCTACAAAAAGGGGAGACATCACTCACTAGAATGGGGGGGGTATCTCCCTTTTATTTCTGAAAAGTAGTTACTTTTCATTTCCCTAAACATCAATATGTTAGACATTGGGAAAGAGCTGTATTGTTGACAATAAAAGTCCTGAAAAAGGCAGCGGAGACACTGCTATCGTAAATACTAAGAGGCCCAACAAAATGATAATATCATAGATTAGAGATCTGCTGGGCCAACTGCCAACTTTAAACTCAATTAGCAGATCCCAAACATCTGCTTGTAAACTAACTATATTAGGTATTGGTTGAAGAAGATACTTTGTTAACTGATTTGAGACACAGACTCCTGACTTGGAGTCAGGAAGACTGAGTTTAAATCCCTCCTCAAGATACTTAACTGGATTTATGATCCTGAACAAAAATCATTTAACCTCTCTGGGCCTCAGTTTTCTCATTTGAAAGAGAAAGAGTTTGAGCTTGATAATGTCTCATATCCTAACTTTAAATTTATGATATTACAATTTTTTGATTTGCTAGCAGAATGGCAAGAACTTTGGTCAGACTCAAATAAGTAAGTAGACTGTTTCACACACTTACTCAAATGGATCACTGGGATCGGATTTCTGCAATTCCAGAGGAATGGGAATCCTCTTGTAATACATCTCCCAGTCAAATGCTCCCCGCATAGCATCTCCTGCCTGTGTCTTATACCCAAAGTGATCATTATCAATCACGTCAATCATTGGGCACACGATGGTCTTTCGGTTCGAAGCGATGCGGTCTGAAGGGGCCAAGAAACATTTATTAGGCAACAAATGCAGATCCCTTTTATCATGGAGATTTATACTACCTATAGGTATCTTAAAAATAATTTCCCTATGCTATTCAACTAACACCTGAATTTGTCTATGTTTTAATTTTGTTAACTAGATTAGCTGGCATAATACCAGAGAGGCTTCAAGTAGCTGTTATAACTATATGTGACTATGGGCAGTCATTAACCCTCTCTGAGCCTCAGTTTACTCATTATAAAACAGATATAATAATAATGGTGATAAGATAAGAGCACTCTCTAACTCAGAGTGCTATTTTAAGGAAGGTGTTTTATAAACTATATTAATGGGACCTCTAGTACAAATTACCTATCTGAAGAAGTATCTATAAAACAATGTTTTGATCTATCCAGGTGATGTATCAAAGGGTATCCCAAACAAATACATCTAGGAAGCTTATGCTAAATTATCAGATTTAGAGGAATTGTCAGAAGGGATTAAGCCATTGCTTCAAAAATTATGCCAATATTCTGTTGTCTTTCCTTCTGATATGTTCGGGCTGGTGTAAGCTGAGCTTCTTATTGGAAAGGGGGAGAAGGTAATGCAAAGAATACTAGAACTGGTGGAAAACCTGGATTTGAGTTCTAGCTCTCTCACTATCTATGTGGTCTTAGGCAAATCAGTGAGCTGTTGTTCAGTTTTCTCCTTTTTCTAAATACTTTCATTACTCATTTCACAGGGTTGTTGTGGGGAACAAACAAGCCAATTTATGTAAAAGGGCTTTATAAGCCATAAAGTACTAGGGAAATGTAAGAGATCACTATATATTTTTCTAATAGTGGTTTTCTATTGGATGATTGACTCTTCAGGCCTTGAAGTTATCTTCTACTTTTGGTCTCAAAAGATGACTGTCTAAATTATGCAGAAAGACATTATGGCTTTATGGATGAAAGCTATGGAGCCACCCATCACTTCTTATATTAGTATGGAGACAAACATGTCTACATCCATGACAATATCTATGAAAAATATCTATGAGAATAATTTTTCTAAGTATGTTTGCTGATTATAAAAATTACCCTCATATATTTCCATAGAAACACAGTTAAGGACAATGTAGACTAGAAGCTCACCTTTGTATCACACCACTAAATTATTTTTAAGAGTCACTGAATGACCCCACAATGTCTTGCTCCTCCAAAACAATATAAATTATGCAATTTAATGGTGTGTATTTTTTGTAATGAGAGGCAAAACGCATATGTTCTCTGGGTTTAATTAAATGAACAAAGTTTACTAGAAATAGTAAGCTTTATCTTTCACTCAATATACTGAAATATTGGACTTTGGGAGCTAGAAACTCACAAGCAGTTGACAAGATATTCTTCTGCATTGTATTAGAAAGCATATCTACATTCCCCATTATACTTTATTGGTTCTTTTTCCTTACCTAAGGTCCTAAACATGGAATCTATAATGCCAAATCATTAATTTTCTGTTCTTCACTCTCAATACTCTGACTTGTAGAAAAATTCATGCTTTCAACTGAGTTCTATGCTAATGATCCCAAAACTTGGCTTTCTAGTTCTGTTCCTTGCTTGAATTCTAATGCCTAATGAATATCTTCATTTCAAACTAAATATATTTCAAATTGAAATCACCCTTATTTGACCAAGATAGCTTTCTTGCCAACTTCCCTATCTCTGTTAAACAGACATGTAAACATAAGCATGGAGAGACTGATTTCTTCCATTCCTCTATATTCAACACTAAGACATTTGGCTATTTCTATATAATATTTAAAAAATTTATTTTCCATACTTACTGCCACTACCATAGACCAGGATTTCATCATTTCCTTTTTTTAAAAAAATTTTCTAGGGTACTTATAATCATAGAAAAAGAGAAGATTTGAATTTGAAGGGACATCTAGTCCCATCTCCTATCCAAAGCCACCATCTCTATACTATCCCATTGTTATATATATTTAAAAACCTGATACATTTCTAACCATTATTTAGCTCATAGTTAATAAAAATCCTCATATCCCCTCCCCAAACAAATATTGAACTCAAGATATCTTCTATATCTTGAATTTATGATTTCTGAGCCCAAGATTGGGACTTTTTGTTTATCCTTGTGAAATGGCCTCTGAATCATTATTTCATTTTTTTGATCTTTCTAGACCTCCATTTTGTCTTCCAATATATATAACAATACTTCTTAATTCCCTGTTACTGACAAATTTGTTAAAGAGGTCAAATCTCCAAATCAGTGATACAGATATGGAATAAAAACTTTCTTTTCCAAATCTGTGCTCCCTACTACTCAAGCGTTGCTTTCCTTTGACCTCCCTTCAGATGACACTGATTCATTTCTTGAATATGATTATTCAGCCAATTTTAAACTCCCTAACTATAAAAATAAGTTGCTTAAATCCAGGAATACTAACTTTATAGTAACTCCATGAACTATCATTAAAGTACAATTACTTTAAAGTACAATAAAACCCTGTTCAAGGGGGAAATATGGTTAATTCAATTACTCATTCTAAGTATTTCCTAATCAAAGAATTGGACCTTCCAATTTCTCCCACCTTTCATCCTACTTTCTTTCCTTTTTATGTATTCCCTTCCTTCCCTTGAATTTTAGAGCTATTAATCTGCAATTCCCAACAAGATGGTAAATTGTTTATATATTCATCATGGTGCCCAACACCAGTCTGGGAACACAATGTATGGTCAATAAATGTTTTTGTTGATTCACTCCATGCAGAAAGACAAGTCAAGAAAGCAGCCAGATATTGAGAGCCTATCTTCACTGTCTAGAAATTAACCACCCAGGACATTGCTATGCCTCTTTACCTAGTAAAGGTGGTAGCCAATTGACGTTAGCTTCACAGTGTGAGTCCAAAAATGTAATGACATCTCCAATGGCTACTGAAGCCCCCAGCATCCGAGTCCTTATGAGTCCCTCCCTTTTCTTGGTTCTGAGGATTCTTACATTTGGAAATTGGGCCATGTAATCTTCCAAACGCTTCTTCAGATGTTCTGTGTACAGACAAAACAAAACAAAACGAGGTGGGAGTGATATTAAGAATGGTTTCTTATTCTAGAGCTCCTCTATATTTTCAGCTTTTTAAAATTGTGGGTGGTAACCCCTATTGGGGTCTCATAAATAAATGTGTGAATAAACTGAAATTATGATTTATTATCAGTAAATGTTTGATTTGCATACCTATTTTATATGTCTATATACCTAGATCACCAAAAATTTCTTGGGTGAAAAGCAGTTATGAGTAGAAAAGGTTTAAGAAGTCCTGCTTCACATATCATCTCCCTTTGTAAATGATCTCCAGTTTTAATTTCTAAAGCCATAGGGCTAGGAAGGCAGCAGTAGTACATGATAAGTATCCTGGTATGCTGAATTAGGTATTGGGAGACTTGGATTTGTCATTTACTTACTGTTTGACCTAAATCACTTACCCACTCTTCCTCTTTACAATGAAAGGATTGGATTCTAAAGTCCCCTTAATTCTAACCATTTATGTTCCAGGACCTGTTCTGTCCCTGAAACTATGCACTCTGTGGTGATTTCTGGGTCTAACATTACATTTTAAGTTTCCTTCCAGATTTAAAATTCTTTAATTTGGTCATTTGTACAAATGATTACCATTTGTTCCTGGCTCCTGGAGATAGTACTACCTGATTTTTTTAGTTTTCTTCTAAAGTCTGAGCTCAGTAATGACTGATTTCCATTGATTCACAGACCTGAAAAGTCCTGAGCCTTTTTCATTCTTTAAGAAATAGTATTTTTTAAAATTCCCATTTTCCAAAGAAGAATTTTATTGATACTTTTTTTTTAATGTCCTCTTTACTTCTTAATATGGTCCTCCTTTCCAGTTCAGTGAATCACTCACTAGTACAAAGAATAAAAAACGAGAGAGGAAAAAAGCAGTTCAGCCAAAATCCTGACCATATCTGATAGGATATGCAATGTCCACCTCCTTATCCCACATTTCTATAAAGAAAGGAAGGAGGCTCTTTTATAGGGTCATGGTCCCTAATATTCTTTATAAAAAAAGATATTACCATTCTTATAGCTGCTATGATTTAAAAACCTCTCCAAATTTAGCAATTCAAAGAACATTTTTTTGTTGTCTACTATGTACAAAGTGCTGTGTTTGGCAAGGAATGAAATAGAAAGATAAATAAGATATGGTCTGACTTTTAGAGGATGCAGTCTAGTAGAAAAGATGAACACACACAGCTATAATTAAAAAAACAGATCAGAAGTGCACAGTGCTTTGTGAGACCTGAGGAAAGAGAGGTCACTTCTTGAGATCACTGAAGCCTCATGGAGAAGGTAGCATTGCAGCTGGGCCTTGAAGGATTTCAATAGAATCTTCTGTAAGACCCAGTCACTTGAGTATTTTTTTCCTCCATAGCCTGTGCAGCTGGAGCAATTACCATACACACAGAGTAGTTAATGGGTTCAGTAAAACTGGAACTCCTCACTGTTTGCTCACAAAGATTAATACAGCTTTCTTTAGCCTGTGGCAGCTTCTGTTGGAACCACAAATCAATTCCCCCCTAATTCAGCTGCTAAATCTTTCCAAAGGGGGTTTTCTATGAGATCAGACAAGATATTAAGAGTCAAGATGACATTACAGATATACTGCTTTATGGTGAGGAACTCTATCAAAGTCAAGGATAAAAGAAAAAACAAAAATCTATAGCTATCATCTTTGACTGTGGCTCATTTACTAGCAGATGACCATTTCAGGTCACTAAATGACAGTGAAATTTTCTTTTAGGAGGATGCACACTTCCAAAATGACCCTTCATTTTTCATGTCTTGAAGACCACTTAAAAGTAGAGAGGTAACACTAATTTCCCTTGACACAGATGGCTGCTGTTAACTTGAGACCTACTAATTAATCCCTGCTAACAGGTCATGGAAGTCTGAATAATTATTTGAGAAGCAATTAGGCTTTTCTCTTTCAGATTTTATTAGAAGGCTCATTTCCATAAAATCAAAGATGTGATAATTTAATAGAATCAACTCCTCTGATAAAGATATTTTTTAGTAAGTCACAGAATGGAAGAGAAGGGATTTGCGATCATAAAATAGAACTTCAGAGTTGGAAAGGAATGTAGAACAGAGTATGTTTACAGGCAGAAGGATTATCAGGTCCAACCTATTCATTTTACAAATGAGAAATAACTTGTCCAATGACATATAAACTAGTGTGATGCATAAAGAAAACTAAATCTTAATTGTGTAATAATGGCCAAGTTATAAACTTTAAATATAATTGCATTGCCAAACAGAAATAGCAATACCTGATGTAGGAGTTACTGAAAATATTGTATATAAAATAATCTCTAAGTGTGAGCCCCTATTACTGTGTAATTTATTTTACTGTACTGTACTTTAAATTATTATTTATTGTGCTTTGAGCATTCCTAGTTTTTGGCATAAGTAATAAAGGAAAAACATAATAGTTTATTAAAGGTATTGGTAATTTAATGGGTTTTGGTGGGGACGGATAGAATTGAGAAGATGAAATAGAGATATTCCTTTGTTTAAATTTTTTTTTTTAATCTTTTTTAGTCTCATTCAATTGTCCATCTTCCTGCATCCGTCTTACTGCTGCAGTCAAATAGTCAATAAGCATTTATTAAGTGCCTGGCTATGTGCTAGGCACTGTGTTAGGGATATAAAAAGAGACAAAAGACAGCCCCTGCCTTCAAGGAGCATGTCATAATCCAATGGAGGAGATGGAAAGAGCTATGTACAAAAACTACATACAGGATAAGAAGGAATTAATCAAAAGAGGGAAGGCATCAGAATTAAGAAGGATCTTTTTGTAGATGGGATTCTAATTAAGACTTGAAGTCAAGGAGGTCAGTAGGCAAAGAAAAGAAAAGAAAAGAAAGCATTTTAGGAATGGGGAATGTACAGAGAAAATGCCCAGGTCAAGGGATGGTGTCTTGTTTTGTGGACTGAAGAGTACCTATCAGGGAGAAAGATGGAAGAAAAATGGAAAGACAGGAAGTGTTAAGTCATGAAGGGCTTTGAGTGACAATCATAAGATTTTGTATTTGTACTCTCTAGACCACCAAAACTTTTTGAGGCCATGCTTTGGGGGACTTAATCCATTCAATTTTGGAAATATCCCCCATGGATTAGCGAGTGAGTGAGCACAAACTCAAATGATACACTATAATTAACAGGTCTCAGATTATGTATCATATTCCACCAGGACTGGCCATTTTCTTACCACGTGCCTTTTATATATGGCACCTCTTTCTTCTCTTTCCATCTCTTGCTCTGAAGACTGTAATCAAATCAATGCTAATACTGATGTGGAAAGCATGTGTCAGTTAGATTCCCTATGGCTCCTCTTACCCTCCCTGAGATTTTCCCTCTATGGGAGGAATTGCTTTATTTATTATTTGTATTCTCCTCATTCTGAATAATTCTTGACAAAACATAAATGCTTAATAACTGCTTCCATTCATTTTGCAGCTTCCTTTATGTATAACAATTGGGAAAAGTCAATCCTCTTGTGACAGATTCTATTGCTACAGCTTCAGCCAAACAATAATGTGTGACTTGTTGATGACTGATTTCTCAAAAGAAATAAATGGAGAATTAAGAAAACAAGAATAACTTCATTTTATACATATGAAGGTGAGGGACAAATCTCTTTCACAATTAGACTACATCTATGTATAAAGGAGTCAGGGATATACCTGAGTAGGGACAAAGACTTTGGTTCCTGAGCTTTATTTGCCCTTTTAACTTTTTTCCCTGCCTATTCCTCTACACGGGCAAACAGGAGAGACTAAGATTTCAAAAACTGGAGGCCCCTTAACTACCCCTTTGTAATTATTAAGCAAATAACTGCTGCCATAGTCTTCAAAAAATGAAAATTTCAGGAGTAAATTAGTCATTGTAGGCTAGGGTAAGGTCTCTGTCCCAGGGAACCTATCCCTGTGACAGAAGACAATAGAAAGAAAAGACCAAGACTAAGATGATTAGTGGACTGGGACAACCCTGCTCTTTTTTCCCTAAAGAACTTGGCAGGGGGACTGATTGCCTGCCCAAAAGATAGAAGATCTTAAGAAACTAGACACTGAAGTAATAAAACTGGTGAAGATTTCTATTTTCTAAAAGAGCAAAGCAGCATCCTAGGCAAGGAGGCAATGGAGACTAATAGAGTAAGCAGTAAGTTGAGGAGATCAGTGTCAAAGGTAGCCACTATATGTGTTCTCCCTTTATACACATTCCCTGAACACGTTTTTATGACATGTATGTATACATGAGAACTTTAGTCACATGACTTTCCTACATAAGTATCTTTCCTTTTGTTTCTTTTGCGTAATGTATCTAACAATCAATGCAGTGTTTATTTTTATTTTTATTTTTTAAATTTTATTTTATTTTATAATAACTTTTTATTGACAGAACCCATGCCAGGGTAATTTTTTTTACAACATTATCCCTTGCACTTGCTTCTGTTCTGATTTTTTCCCCTCCCCCCCTCCATCCCCTCCCCTAGATGGCAAGCAGTCCTATATATGTTAAATATGTTGCAGTATTATCCTAGATACAATATATGTTTGCAGAACCGAACAGTTCTCTTGTTGCACAGGGAGAATTAGATTCAGAAGGTAAAAATAACCCGGGAAGAAAAACAAAAATGCAAATAGTTCACATTCGTTTCCCAGTGTTCTTTCTTTGGGTGTAGCTGCTTCTGTCCATCATTTATCAATTGAAACTCAGTTAGGTCTCTTTGTCAAAGAAATCTACTTCCATCAGAATACATCCTCATACAATATCGTTGTCGAAGTGTATAATGATCTCCTGGTTCTGCTCATTTCACTCAGCATCAGTTCATGTAAGTCTCTCCAAGCCTCTCTTATTCATCCTGCTGGTCATTTCTTACAGAACAATAATATTCCATAACATTCATATACCACAATTTACTCACCCATTCTCCAATTGATGGGCATCCATTCAATTTCCATTTTCTAGCCACTACAAACAGGGCTGCCACAAACATTTAGGCATATACAGGTCTCTTTCCCTTCTTTAGTATTTTTTTGGGATATAAGCCCAGAAGTAACACTAATGCAGTGTTTATTTGTGGGAGAATGTGCACCAGCTCTATGGGAGAAATGTTTTGTTTTTATTTTAATTTTTTCCATTAAATTTTATTTTGGAATTCTGAACTCACTAGACAACAAATAAAACCAACATTTCCATTAATATTGAGGAATAGGAGAGAATTGCACATGAAATTACAAATCTTAATTATGTAGAACTTGCTTTTCTTTTTAAATTTTCTTCTCACTTTTTTGGGGGGAGAAAGAGGCTCTATTACTAATCCTGCCCCCCTCCTTCCCACTTGTAATTTCCAAATTGAGAAAGAAAATCCTTGTAACAAATATGCATTCTCAAGCAATATAAATTTTGATGCCTATCAAATTCAAAAATGCACATCTCATTTTTACTTCTGTCAGGAAGTGAGTAATGTTTTTCATGACAGCTCATCTGGTCACTGACCAGAGTTCTTAAGTTTTTCAAAGCTGTTGTCTTTACAATGTTTTTATTGTATAAATTGTTCTTTTGGTTCCATACCCTTCATTGTGCTTCAGTCCATATAAATCTTGACAGGTTTTTCTGTAACCATTCTTTTCATCCATTCTTAGAGTGAAATAATTTTCCATTACAATCATTACAATTATATATTATAATTTGTTCAGCCATTCCCCTGTATGTATACTCTATCCCCTAATTTTCCAATTCTTGCTATCTCTAGGGACAACAAAATAAAAAAAATAAAAAAAACCAAACTAATTTCAGTGAAGTCCCAGGATCTAAAAATAAATCCACACAAATCATCAGCTTTGACAAAATCCAATAGGAAAAGATAAAAAGAAATTTGATTTAAAATAACTAGAGAATATATAAAATACTTGGAGAGTTTAACAAGCTACACAAAGGAACTACGTAACAGTTAAAAAACATTCCTCACAGAAGACCTAAATAACTTAGTTGTTCACAGGTAGGCAGAGCCAGAGTCAGTCCCATTCCAATTGATCTACAAAGGATTATTTTATAGTTAGATGAACAATAATGAATTTCATCTGGAAGAACAAAAAGTTGAATACAGGGAAAAATGAAGAAAAATGGGGAAAAAAGGACCTAAACATAGCTAACCTCAAACCACATCAATATCTTAGTCCAAGTTAAAACAATATTCTCAGAATATTGTTCTTAAATGCATAAAATAAAATACATGGAATTACAAAGGAAACCAATTATACTGAGATCATTAATAAAATATTTTAAAAATAATACACTGACATCCTGGTAGAGACATATAGAAGACATTCTCCAAATGTATAAATAACTTAAGAGATTGAAAGTCATATCATAAACAAATTATCAGAACAAGAAAGAAATTATCTCTTTCAATTACAATCAAACAAGAAACAGAGAAGATCATAAGATAAACCAGACAATTTTCATTAAAAAATTAAGTGTTTGCACAAACAAATTCAAGGAAATTAAAATGGAGGGAAACAGTTAAATGTGGAAAAGTTTTGCAGAAGTTTCTCTGCTAAACATCTCATCTCTACGATATATAAGAAACTGATTAAATTTTATAAAAACAAAAGTTATTCTTCAATTGATAAATGGTCAAAAGATATAACTAGGCAGTTCTTAAAAAAGAAAATGAAATGTTCAATAAGCATATGAAAAAATGCTCTAAGTCACTAACAATTAGAGAAATGCAAATTTATACAGTTTTGGCCCATACCCATCAGATTGGCAAAGATGATAAAAAAGAAAAATGACAAATGTTGATTAGAATATGGAATAAGAGGCACATTAATGTACTATTGTCATAATTGAGAATTGGTGTACCTCTGTACCAATTCTAGAAAACAATTTAGAATTATATAACAGACTTGTATACTACTTTAGCCAATAACACTAAACATATGCCCCAAAAGAGATCAGAGAGGGAAAAAGACTAAAATGTACATAAATATCACAGTTGATTCTTTCCTTCCTGTTACAATGTTAGTTCTTTGTCCTTATATACTCCCTTCTCTGTGGGTATTCTCATATATATTTACCATTTGTCTCTCTTGACACTTGTGTATGCATTTCAAATTTTCTATTAAACTGTTGTATAAAGCAGAAATGCTTGGAAGTCTTCTTTTTCATTAAAGATTCGTTTCTTCCCTTGTAAGATTATATGCAACTTTTCTGGATAAATTATTCTTGATTTTTAAGCCTATATCTTTTGCCTTTTGCATTCCAAGCTTTCTTCCCTATAGTGATAACTGTTGAATCCTATGTGCTTCTGACTGTAATTCCTACTACTTTGAATTGATGTTAGATGTTTTGAATTCATGATAGATACCAATGACTTTTAGATTCCCCCACCCCAAACTGTTTTCCATGTCAGTTTTTTTAGAAAAGGAAATATTATACTTATTTTTTTATTCTTCAAACACTTGACTTTGTTTTCAATATTTCTTGTCTCACTATCTTCTATTTAGTTCATTTTCATTTTCAGAAAGTCTGTTAATTGTGTAAATTTTGTACCTCTTGTATTGAGCTATTAATTCTTTCAAGTCTTTCTTCTAAAGCTCTCACTTCATTTGTAATATTATTTTTAAAAAGTCTTGTTTCATTTCTTTTATGAATTCTAGTTGATTATGTCCACATTGGGTTTTTCTTTGAAGTTTTGCTTATAGATGTTGTGGCATTATCTTATTCTGAGTTATCTTGTCTGAAGGAATTGTTAAGGACCATGCCTAAATGCACTGTAAGAGGCAGGTCAATTCTCCTAGAGCCTCCACAGCTGTGAACATTTGAAGACATTGCAAAGCAGCCTTTACTGATACAGGTGTTGCTCGTGGACTGGGAAAATAAATTGGAGGCAGAGGGAAGAGGAGAGAGGCAATGGCCTCTCAGTGGGGAGGCCGGAGAACAGCAACTGCCTCTCAGTTTCCTTGAATCACCATCATTCTCTCACAAGAAGAGAAGAAAAAGGCTTACCAGAGGTAAAGCAAAGTTGCATATTGTGCTCCCAATATTTTCCTGTCATCTTAGCCGATTTAAAAGGTGTGTAGTGGTGCCTCAGAGTTGTCTTAATTTGAATTTCTCTAATCAATAGTGATTTAGAGCATTTTTTCATATGACTAGAAATGGTTTTAATTTCTTCACCTGAAAATTGTTTACATCCTTTGCAAATTTTTTTTTTTTTTTTATATCTCGTTCTTCCAGTATTCTAATTGAACTGGAACTTAATGGGCTATGCAAATCTCTGAAGATAATGTACATGTTGGATCTGTGCCTCTGACCAAAGAGGGGATTCTCACATTAATTCTCTACCATAGAACAGCATTACGAGTACTACAGTCCCTGGCTTACATCTCTTCCTGTTCCTTCTCATACAGAATTATAAGTCTCAGGCTGTGGAAGGCTCTATAGTCTTGCGGTTTTCTTCTTATGCTGATTGGGGTTGGATAGATAACTCCTGACTGCCACTAAGTCTTCAATTTTTAAAAAATCTTTCTTGGAATAGCTGAGGCCGAGAATTATGCTTCCTCACCATTGCCATTTTTGTTAGTCTCTAGGGAAAGGTGGATATTCTTACTAATTTGATTCATTAAAAGTTTTTTTTTTTTTTGGGGGGGGGGGAGGAGGGAAGATAGTGATAGGGAAAGAGAATTAGTTGTGTCCTCTATCAAAGATAAATAAGTTGGTGGGAATTGAGAACTATGGCTATAGGGGTTTGGACCCACAGAGTTTGTTTTTTTTTTTTTTTTCCTTTGTCCTCAAAGAGGATCAAGATATCAGAAAGGTAATGTCACGATTTGCAAGTTAATTGGATTTAAGGAGGAAGGGCTGTCTCCAGCCTCACTTCTCCAAAATAATGCACTTCAACCCAATATTTATTAGGAGAAGCTGTATGTCAGTCACAATTTAAAAAGTTATTATGTAGTAAATATTCAATAATTTTTATGTTGATAAAGTTTGTTGATTTATATGAGGTAATTGATAGAAATACTATTATATTCCCATTTTATAGATGTGGAAACTGGGGACAGATAGTAATAGTAAGTGAAAGAGCTAAGACTAGATAAAACCTAGATGCTCCCTTCAGTAGAAGTCTGTTTCATTTGGATAGCTAAGTAATGAACAGAGTTCTAAGTCCAAAAGTCAAGAAGACTCCTCCTCTTTCTAAGTTCAAATCTGGTCTCACTAGTTGCGTGACTAGGCAAGTCTATTAACTGTGTTTATCTCAGTTTTCTCATCTGTAAAAATGAGTTGGAGAAGAAAATGGCAAATTATCTCAGTATCTTTGCCAAGAAAAATCCAAATGGAGCCATGGAGAGTTTGACTGAATTGGATTTGATTGAAAAATGACTGAACAACAAGGATGTTTCATTTAAAATGAAATTAACTTTTAAAAAAATGAACAAAAACCCATTTTCTCACCTTCCCAGTTCCCTTCTCACAATGAAAGAAAAACATAAAATTCTATTTTTTTAAACAAATATGTATAATCAAAGCAAAACTAATTTCTGTGTTAAATCTAAGAGAATGAGGACTTTCAAGCGTTCTTGATGAAATGACCAGAGATGAATAAAAAATGTGACTTTCCAATAATAAAAGACTCAAGAGAAGTAGAAAAAAAGCAAACAAGAAAGGAAAATCATAAGGAACTTAAGTAAGGTTAAACTACTTAACTTCTTACATGGGAAGATGACACTTGTAACCCATAAGAACTTTCTCATTTTTAGGGCAGTTAGGACTATATACAGACAAAAAGCACAGGTTTGAATTGAATATGATGAAATGATATCTAAGAAAATAAAATTAAAGAGAGAAAAATGTACTGGGAGAAAGGGAGAGGTAGAATGAGGTAAATTATCTGACAAACAAGAAGCAAGAAAGTTTTTACAGTGGAAGCAAAGGGAGGAAATAAGGAATAATGAATGAATGTTACTCTCATCAGAATTGATTCAAAGAAGAAATAACATACATACTCAATTGAGTATAGAAATCTACCTTATCTTGTAGGAAAGTGAAAGGGGATAAAAGAAGTTGTATGTGAGGAGATAGAAGGGAGGGCAGATTGGAGAAGTAGTAGTCGGAAGCAAAACATTTTTAAGGAGGGACAGGATGAAAGGAGAGGGGAAAAATTAGTGGAGGAAAACAGGATGGAAGGGAAATGCAGTCAGCAATAGTGAAAATTTTGAAGCAAGTTTCTCTGATAAAGGCCTCATTTCTCTAATATAGAGTACTGAGGCAAATTTTTAAAAATTAAAGCTATTCCCTAATTGTTAAATGATCAAAAATTATGAAGCTTTCAGAAAAAGTAATCAAAGATATCTATAGACATATGAAAGAATGCGTAACTCGTTATTATTGGGGAAAATACACATTGGAACAATACTGAGGTGATATTTCTTAGTAATTAGATTAGTTGATGGGTGGGAAAAGGAATGTGGGAAAGACAAGACACTGAGCACTATTAGCAGAATTGTGATTCAACTAATCTGTAATGATTTGGAACTATGACCAGGGGGCTATAGAACCATGGATACCCTTTGACCCAGCAGTATCACTTTTGGGCCTGTATCCCTCACCTATCCCTAACTCTCCCCCACCCTACCCCCCACCCCCCAAAAAAAAAAAAAAAGGAAAACTGGAGTATTTATAGCAGCTCTTTTTTGGTGGCAAGGAACTGGAGGTTGAGGGGATGTCCATGAACTGGGGAATAGCTGAACAAGTGGTGTGTGATTATGATGGAATACTGTTGTTTTTACTATTCTTCTAGAGATGCTATATGGAAGTGAAGCACTGAATATCAGAGTCAAAGAAGAATTAAAAGTTCAAATCATCCAAAAGCAATGAAGAAGAGGATAGTGTGTATGGATAGCTTATAGTGTAACAGTAATGAACTTAAGGTATATCATAATTTACATATGACTGAAAAGAAGGCAGCTAATTGAATAAGTATAAGGGGTCACTGATATACAGTAACTATGTTCCACTGATATCCAGGCTAGGTCAGAATTCTAGAGGAAGGCTCCCAACATATGACAGGAGGCTTTCTTGTAGAGGACATGCAAATGAGTTATCACTGTAGAAGGTATTCAGTGACATATTGAAGCCAGAATAATAAGTGATATTTAGATCCTTTGATTCCAAATCCAGTTCCTCCTCCTCTTCTTTTTGAAAGTACATCCATTGATTTCAGAAAGGCCTGGAGAGATTTTCATGAACTGATGCTAAGTGAAATGAGCAGAACTAGGAGATCATTATACACTTCAACAACAACACTATATAGTATTGTTCTGATGATCAATTCTGATGGACGTGGCTCTCCTCAACAATGAGAGGACCCAAATCAGTTCCAATTGTCAAGTAATGAAGAGAACCAGCTACCCCCAGTGAAAGAACACTGGGAAATGAGTGTGGACCACAAACACTCTCTATTATTGTCCACTTGCATTTTTATTTTCCTTCTCAGATTATTTCTACCTTATTTCTGAATCTGATTTTTCTTGTGCAGCAATATAACTGTATAAATGTGTGTGTATACACACACATATAGTATTTAACATACTTCAACATATTTAACATGTATTGGACTGCCTGCTATTTAGGGGAGGGGGTGGGGGGAAGGAGGAGAAAAGTTGGAACAGAAGATTTTGCAAGGGTCAATGATGAAAAATTACCTATGCATATGTTTTGTAAATAAAATTATAAAATTTAAAATAATAAAAAAATTAAAAAAAATACATCCATGATTTACAAAGATATTTTTGATGAGATACAAATGAGAGACTGGCATAGGCTCACGGTGTAGTTACTAGCCAGAGATAAGAATTAAGCTATTAGAACTTCTTAAATTAATAGCTTTTGGAATAATCAACATTTTATGTTAACTAAAAATAACCAAAGAGAAGAGATATTTAATAGCGATAATGAAAACAATCATCTTGTATAATTAATGAATTATCATGTATTCATTTGGCAAACCTTTATCAAAACACTATCATATGCAAGGCATTGTGATAGTGAGGTAGAAGCAGAATTGGTATAGTTACTGTATAACAAGTGACTTAGCTGATCAAATCAATTTCCTTTTAAATCTAGAGGATGAGTATTTAGTACCAGTCTTTGGTACCAAAAAGAATCAGAAATAGGGGGAGCTGAAAGACAAACTTCATTGACTTCACTACTTAATCCTAGTTAAAACTAGGATTACCAAGTTATGCTGTCATAAAACCAGGAATATTCAGTCTGTGGATTAATTTAGCCAAAGTCCAGAGCCCTTAAGCCCAAGTCAAAAATCTCTCCAGAGATGAAACGGACTCTGCACTAGACAGCTCATGTACAGAGCTAAGACATTTCATTATTACAGGTGCAAAATTTGCTTCTGGAATGAATGGAAGTTTCTTACTGAAAATGGTGGTTAGGAAAATGGTGATCATTATATGCTTTTTTAATTGCAGAAAAAGGAATCGACATCACCTCACAAGGCAATATTAACTGTTTCAAAGTAAGATCTAGTTAAGATGGTTAAATCTTTTCTCTCAATACAAATAGCACAACTGGTGGCTAACTGGTTGGGTTTTTTAAATTTTTTTTTTTTTTTTTTTTTGTAACTTTGCAGTGCTGATGATTTGTAAGGCTCTGATTGCGAGACAGGCAGGCACATGCAGAGAACAGAAAAATTCTGACTACCTCTTGCTTTGACATTCCCACTGCCCCAATAACCTTCCTTCATCATGAAGAAAAAAATTAAACAAACCCATACCTGGGAATATATTCAGTATTCAGTACTCATTATTCCTTGTCTCAATCAAGGGGAGGGAGCTATAATTCATACTGTGTCTTTTAGAATCAAGATTAATCATTGATTTTAATGTTTTAGTTGAATTTTAGTGTTTTTATTTATATTACTGTAGTCACTGTGAATACCATTGTCTTGACTCTTTGCAATTCAATTAAAAAAAAATTGTCACTTTTTTAATCAGCAAAAAAAATGTCTTTCTTTCCCTTCTACTTCATTCCACTACTACCACTGAGAATGAAAGAAAAATGTAACTCCTGTTACATACATGTAAAGCAAAACAAATGTTCTCATTGGCCATGTTTGACACAGACTTGCAAATGATTGTTACTGACAACCAGCTGGAAAGCTCTACTGGTTTAGAGGTTCCCCTTTAGTCTGGGATTCCTGACCTGGTATTTCCTTTGCAGGATTTAGATTGGGCTGGAAGATAAAGTTGAGACCTTGCTCTACTTCTGGGGGTCTGAGCCATACTACTGTTGCTTGATTCTGAACTTCCTCACTTTTCTTTGTACATTGCCTCAGGACAAGGTCTCATTCTTAGAGCTCACAAAACTCTATTTATCTCCCTATGCTTACCTGGGCTGGAAAAACTGTTCAGTGTAACTTTTCTTTTGGATTTTTTCCATCATTATTCAATCTGAGGCATCTTCTAAATTTGTGGAATTTTCTTCCTGCTACTTTATCATCTTGGCTCTGCCTCTTTACTCTGCAACTTTTTATACAATTTTCCTCATTTCTTTGACTCCATGATATTGTCTTTCTTACAGCATGTTACAGAGGAGCTATCTGCTAGTGGCTGCTGGGAATCTAATTCTGACTAGCAGAATAGATCCCTTCATGTGAGAAGATGATAATGATACAGAGACTGAGAGGTAGTTGCATTCTCTGACCCCTCTCTTCTTTCTGCCTCCAATTTATTTCAATCCCAATCCACAAGCAATATCTTCGTCAGTAAAGGCTGATTTGCAATTCGTTCAGGGATGTTCTGATTCACAGCCATGGGAGCTTTTGGAGAACTGACCAGCCCCTTCACATTTAGGCATGGTCCTTAACACGTTTTATATTCCATTCCATTCATGCAGTACAATTTGTTTAGCTTTATTCCCAAATAATGGAATTTAATTTTTTTGGGGGAAGGAATAGCTGTATTTGGTCTGGAAGTGAAGTAGCCACTTAAGGGTTCAACCCCAATCGTGATCAGTAACTCTCCTGTTTTCTGATTTGGGTCACTTCACTCTTCCTCAGTCAAGCAGCCTAGTGATTGCTCCCAGGGGCTCATCATATTGATGCTGGACTTGGTGGAGAAACTAGATTAATGTAAACTTTACTGCACCTAAGAACTCCTGAACTCAAGTGATCCACCATCCTCAACCTCCTTAGCAGTAGAGGAGATTGCTTCATATTGACAGATATTTTTTCCTTTTTTTTTTTTTTTTAAATAAAAAAAAATGCTGCTATGACAATTTTAATACCATAAAATTCTTTTTCTCTGCCTCTGACCATTTTGAGTATAAATCCCAGTAGTGAGACCACTGGGTCAATTGTTCAAATGAATAGTTTAGTAATTTTGTTGAATAATTTCAAATTTTCCCAGAATTGTTGGACCAATTTGCAGCTCTACCAATAATTTCTCTAATAGATTATTTCTGTCTTTTATTATTTTAGACAACTTTATGGTTATGACATGAAACTTCGGAGTTGTTTTAATTTACATTTCTCTTATCTTTAGTGATTTGAGGCATTTTTCATATGTTGAAAGTCTGAAAGATTTTTTTTTTAATTGGAGCTTTTTATTTTTCAAAACATATGCATGGACAATGTTCAATATTAACCCTTACAAAATCCTGTGTTCCAATTCCCCCCACTCCCACCCCCACAACCTATCTTAGATGGCAATACATATTAAACATGGTAGAAATATATTTTAAATCCAATATATGTATATGTATTTATACAATTATCATGCCACACAAGAAAAAAAGAGAAGCAAAATAAAATGTAAGCAAACAACAATAAAAAGAGTGAAAATACTATTGTGTGAACCACACTCAGTTCCCACAGTCCTCTCCCTGAGAGTAGATGGCTCTCTTCATCACTAAACAATTGGAGCTGGTTTGAATCATTTGAATCTGAAATGTTTTTAAAAAATAATTTACAATAATTAATCACATCCATTGGTAAACATCTCTTGTCATATGGTTGTGTTAATTCCCTATATTTCTGGATAAATTATGTCATATATTCGTGTCAATTCCCTAAATATCTTGGACATGTATTAGATATAGATGAGTAGGTGAATTATTATTATTATTTTTTTGCAGATTCATTTGTTTTCTTATTGTAGTTATTTTGTTTTTATAACATTTTCATACATATTTATCTTTTCTACTTCACAGGGGTTAAGAGAACAGTGCCCCTGCGATCTGGAAAATGTATGTAAAATTTTTTGGACCGCCCTTTGTACCAGAGAAAAGGACTGGATTTTTTCTTTTATGGGGCGTATACAGTACCTTATTGTAAAATTTGGATTGATATACATTTTCGAGTTTCTAAACTTTTTAAATATCTTCTGCTGGCTTTTGCGTGTCATTTGTGATTTCCACAAAACTCCCCCCAAATTCCTACTTAATTTCTTATGCCAACCCATGCTATATCAAAAATGTCAAAGGGAGAAGTCATGTTATGGAAAGGATAACTGCAGTCAATTGTCTGTTGTTTTTTGTGATCTTGTTTGTCCCTTGTTTGGTTATGAATTCTCTACTAACCACAGACATATTGGGAACAGCTTTCTAATCTTATGATTTGATATTTTTTATTAAGATTGATCAATTATTTGGAGTTTATTGTGATGCTGGTCTAAGCCAATATTACCAATGGTTCTTGATAAATTTAGTTTTCCCCAGAGATTTGTGTTCTTAGGAAGATGGGTACTATGTTCACTTGTTTCCAGGTCTACTTCTCAGTTAGATTATTGTAATAATGCCATCAGAAGGTTATGATTAAATTAGGTAGGGCTGAAAGCCCTATATGAAGAAGTAGTCAGATCCTCTGTAGAAGTTTTACATTCTTCTCTAAATTTCTTCTTTTCAAAGTCTGAGTGGGAACTCATTCACACTAACATTTCAACTCTCACCTTTCTTCAGATGACTCCTTCTTATATCTCTAATCCTGATTTATACTTCCAACTGCCTACAAGCTATATCTATGTGGATGTCACCAGCAACTCAGATTCAACAAAACCAAGCTTTTTTTTTTTTTTTTTCTTTTCCTCTAAACTTGCTTTTATTATATTTCACTATTTTGGTCTATGTTATCAACAGTTATCCACTCTGACTCACCTCTTATATTATACTTCTCTCCTCACCTCTTATATTTATCCATTTAAATAGTTTAAATTAGGTTATTCTACTTTCTCATCTCCTCTTGGATCCATTCAATTTCTCTTTTTATTACAACCACTCTAAAATGCCATCATGACCATCTACTAATATCACAGAAAAAGCCTCTTACTAGACTCTTCCTGTGTCCATGCTTTTTTTCCTCACCAATCCATTTTTAAAAATAGCACTATTAGTCTTTACTATGATTCAATATGATGTCATATTTTGTTCAAAAATCTTTAGTAGCTTTTTATTGTTTATATCATAATAGTCATCTGAGAGAATCTTACTTTAGAAGTACATTTATACTTGGAAACTTCTTAAATGTAGGAAATGTGAAGAAAAAAGAGGTTAAAAGTGATAAAGTTTTGAACCTGGCTAACAAGGAGAAGCACTGAACTGAGGTGCACTGAAAGAAGCAGGTTTTTGAGGAAGGACAATAAATTCAGTTTACAACATTGAAAGCTGGTAGGAAATTCACTCTAAGAAATATTTATTAAAGTTTCTACTATATGAAAGGCACTGTGCTCAGCATAGGGTAAAAGGAAGAAAAGAGATACTGTGCCCGTCTTAATGGAAGTCACAATTTAATTGTTTCAAAGAATAAAAGATGCAGAGATGGAAGGGACTTCAGGTCATTGAATCCAATTTACTTTGTTTTACAGAGGAGAAAATTGAACCTAAGGAGGCAGAGGAAGTTACAAGGCAGAGATGAGATTCAAACCCAAGACCTCTAAATATCAAACCAGGGTGTGGTGATCTTTTCCTTCTTTAAAATATAATTTGTGATGCTTCTCTTGGGGAGAGCAGGTTTCTCGGTGGGGTTTTCTGGAGGCAGTCTTAGTATCAGTTAAGAGTAATAATCACCCAAAACGCAGCCATGATAAAAGTTCAGATCTTTTATTGTCTCCAATATAGCCCGGTTAGCTTTTCTTAGAGGCCTCTCTCTCTCCTTGGTTCTAAATTGGGACCAGTATTTTTTCAGAAATCTGTTGTTGAGTTTTTGGGGGTTGACCAGATTAATAGGGAAACAACAAAATAAATGAAAATACCCACAGAATATAGATAATGTTAATATGTGCTTTTCAAAGTCAATATATGACTAGCAGGGTCATTTCAGTAGTCCCTGTTCTTTGAATCTGACACCACTATTGTAGGGGAGGAACAATGGAACTGGATATGTGGAATGAAAATGAGTGAGGATACAACTGAGACTGTGAACATGGGACACTGAAAAGATGGTGATCCCTTAGATAGAAGAAGGGAAATTCAAAGAAATATATTCAATTTTTGACAACAGCAATTCACAGAAGCTGCATACTCTGATAAAGAGACTATAATTTGAATTGTAGAAGAAGCATCATTGGGGGAGAAATCATGGATCTTCTTAAGTAATGTATTCATTTCACAATGATAGTACTGACACTGACAGGAGCACATAGGCCATAGTTTGACCAAATTAAGTGACAATGATTAGAAATTTGGAGCAGGACTAGCTCTTATACATTTCATCCAAAAATGAAGGTAAGTTATTAATTTAATTTCCCAACTGTTAATGAGTAAAACATTTCAAATTTGTTTTATACATTTTTGTTTTTATTACAATGCCTGTGATTCAGTGATTTAGTAAAACCCTGAAAAATAAGGCATTCTATGACTGTCAAGAACAATCTTGAAGTCTTAAGTCTTTTAGTGAAAATTAGCCATTAAAATACTTAATCCCACATATACTAGAATCCAGTAGCAGTGAATTGACTTTTTTTTTTTTTTTACTTTGGTTCTAAGGGGATTGTGGACATTTTGTTTTTAACTATAATAAATTTAGCTAATATTTGTTAAGCATTTTTGTATGTTGTACATTAAGCACCTCTGGATCACCATGATAGACACTGGAGGAGGTGGGAAGTTTAGACTGGACAATTCCATCCTTAGGGAGCTTTTAGTCAAATGGAAGGATAAGACAAAAAAACAAAATAGATAACTATAATATAAAATAAAACACAGATAAGAAAGGTTCAACAGGTGCTATAAAAGATTGGAGCAAAAGAGACTCAACAATGTCAAGATCAGGAAAAACTTCATAGAAGTGGCAGCATTGAAATGGGTCTTATATTAGAAACTGAACTGGCTGGAAGGGATGTGAATATTCTAAGCTATTAGCTGTAGACCCATCCTGTTCCACATCACTGTGATTTATTCTACTATTCATATATTTTGAAAGCTTTTATTACACAATTTTGAGGAAAAAACGTAGTCAATGTGATTATAATATATGTATTATATATATCATGTATGTTTTAAAATTTTTACACATCAATGTTGCATCTGGATGATTGTAAAGAGCAATTCTGTCTGCAAAAATGCTCTAATTTCTTATATAACTTGTTTGTTGAATTCACTTATGGATATTGTATGGTCTTTATTAGTAATAATAAAGTTTGTTAGTTTATGAAAGATGGCAAGATTCATTATGTATGAAATTTTTGTAATTTTCAGTGAGATGTGTTCTTCCTCTGTCTCTCAATTATTTGCTCTCAAAAGCTGCATCAATCAATAAATTCAGGCTTCTGGTGGAAGTGATCTGATTTTGAATTGCTTCCATAAACTCCCCCATTTCAATAAACAGACTCACAAAACTCAGTCATTTGCTTTTTTATTAATATACTGTTGTGTAAGTTCCTGTGGATGTTGTAGATGGAGACCTTTAGATTCCATTCCTTAATTTTAGCCATTTTTAGATTCCATCTGGAATCTAAAGTAAGTCCCTTTTGGCTATAATTGGCTACTCTAATTCTTGTATATTTGTTCTTTGTTTTTATTATTGCTTGACAAAGATTAATGTATGCTTTTATCAAAAGTAATCATGCAGATTTTTAACCTGTTTTTCATACTCTTTATAAAATATCTATCAATTTTCTTATTTGGTAAGGAAGTATAATATTTCTATTGCTGTTAAGATAGTGGACCCTGTGGTTTAATTTTTATTTAATATTTTATTTTTTTTAATAAACACAATTTTTAAACACAATTTAATATTGTGTGGGTTTTTCTTTGGATACTTTCCCAATGTATTGTGGTTCATTTTATAATTCCCAAAGTAGTAAGTTAAGAGTAGTTGTATCTAATTGCTGTATGTTTTTAAATATGTTCTTCAGACTGAGTTTGCTTTACATGTGTTCTTCTCACTGAGCTTTGATTGCAGGACATCACAAAATTGCTGAACACATTCAATCACAGATTTCTCCTAGATAGTATTATCTTTGATGTGTAGAGATTACCGTATAATTAGAGATTAATGTATATCAAATATCATCTTTGCCCACTATTTTAATTTGACTTTTGAATCCAAAAGTCAGCTTAAAATTGTCATTCCCTATTTGTCTTTGTTATACAATAAGAATTTAACATTTACAAGTGACATTTTGATATTGTTGGAAGAAGATTCCATTAGCTGAGGTGGTCTAATATAGTTCCTTCAATGGAGACATATAATCTTCATGTCATCCAAGTACAGCAAATGATTAACAAGTGTAATGGGCTGAGGCTTGAGTTGATGCACTGAGGTCCCAAGCACATGAGACTAAATAGTAATTGGATCATACTCTATTAATATATATGCTTGAAGAAAGAATGGCCCCTGCCCACTCTTTGTGCACATGCTGATGTGTTGTATAGGAAATGACGATTTTGGGGGGTGGAAGCAGGGAAGCGGAAAGAGAGGCTGCTGGCTGGCGTCTTGTCACAGCTGCTCACATTGCTATCGTGACCTGCAATCCCCCTTCACCTCTGCTGGCTGGCTTCCTGTCGCAGCTGCCCATATTGCTATTGCAATCCCCCTTCACCTCAAAAAGAATAAAGATTGAAGATTTTTCCCTTAACCTGAATTCCTGACTCCAGTTGATTTTAAATACGCGGTCATAACAAACAAGATATTTGGTTCAATTCCCTTTTTAACTTGGGGGCTATACTTAGTTCTATTTAGGAGAGATAATAATGATTTAAGGTTAGGTAGAACCATAATGGGCTTAAATTCTTCCTGAAAAATGCCATTTCAAAAATTAACTGCTCTTGACATTATTGTATTGGAGGCAAATTTCACAAATGAAAAGTATTCCACGTGAACATCAAATACTCTATTGATCTAACTATACTTGGGTCTATTTTATTTGTAGTACATGAATAAGAAATGAATGTGGAATGAAGTCAGAATCTTTATCGTTACTATCATCTATTCCCTCATTTTTTTGATGGCAGTTCTAGGTAGAAATGATTTGAGGACAAGTTGCTATCTTGATATTATTTTTATTTAATATTATGTAGACTATTACACAGATGAACAAAATGATATTTTTGGGTAACTGAAGAAAAGTATTGGGTATAATCTCATCTATTACAAGATTATTAAAAACACTCTCAGCATAATACTATTAGCAGTCAAGATAACAATGATAGCATATACTTTGGTTCTCATATGTTTTCTGTTCTGCTTGGTCTCTGTATTTTGAAAACTTTTTGTCAGTATTACTATTACATAAATGTTCTTTTCAACTTTGCAATAAAATTCAGATAGAAATAATCTAGGGACAACTCATTCTCCTACTATTATTCTTTTATACTTAATGTACTGTGTATAAACTGCTTATTATAACTGAATCAAAGTACTAGGGATGTAAATTAATCTTTTTTAAGCTGATAGCACACCTGGTACAATTCTAGTAGCAGAGAGGATGATGGGGATATGGTACCTAGGTGTCATAATAGATAAAACATTGGATTGAAGTTAGGAAAACCTGAGTTCAAACCCTGTTTAAGATACTTACTATGTGACCTTGGGCAAATCATTGTAACCTCTCACAGGCCTTAATTTCCTCATGTATAAAATGAGTAAAATAACAGTACCTCTCTCTCAGGATGTTATAAAAATTAAATGAAATAACATTTGTAAAATGCATCATAAACCTTAAAATTCAATGTAAATATTAGTTATTTTAGGCAACCTATACCATTTTCAAGTCATTTTGATTTCCTCACTATATCTGTATTTTGAAAGTTTGGAGGAAAGAAAAACAATAATTCTTTACTAAAATCACACTTATCTGATTTCTTATTTATTTTATTAGTTTATGTTTTATATACTGATCAGAATCTGGCTCAATGAGTTAGACAAACTTTAACAGCCTATTTGACCTATTTTATGCTGAAGAGATATTAGATTCTATTGCAAAGTAGAACTTAGACCAATAGGTGGAAGTTAGAGTTGTTGCTATTTGGAATTTCTTTAAGGAAAAACCTCTCAACAAATCAGAACTGTCCAATTGTGGAATGTCCTATCTTAGGAAGGATTAAGTTCCTCATCACTAGAGCTATTTAAGAGGAAGTTGGATAACCACTTGTCAGAAATTATTATTATTATAATTGTATTTTCATATTATTATTATAATTGTAGTAGATGCCTTCTATAAGTCCCTTCCAGTTTTAAGATTTTGTGGTTCTACTTCCTGCTTCCTTTCTTCTTTCTCTGTCTAGAACACTGTTGTTTAAAATAGGGGTACCTTGAAGGTCTTGGCTTGACCCAAAAAGGGTCAACCAATATAACTGTGGTAAGGTGGGTCATTTTCCATCCTTCCCATGATAGTCAATCACTGGGATTATCTCAGTTATAACTTTATAATTCCCTATATCCATTATCTCCAATACTACCCCATTTGGATACCTCTTACTGTTGGCCTCTTATGATAATGCAAAATTTCAAACTGTCTCTTTCTTAATCACCAGTCCATCAGGATAGTTATTCTGTGACAGGGACAACATTAGCAGCTAGCAGGTAAAATCTCTACCACCATCACCCACACATTCTGATCTCAGCATATCTATATTTTATCCCCAGATTATAACTTCACTATGGCAGATTCTTCTCAGAAGGGCAGGCTTTGTGTTCCAACTCAGTGGCTGATGAATAAGAGTTTCATTTTTCCTTTTTGATGAGATAGAATGAGTCACATAAGATAAACTGGCATGGATGGATTGCAAATTGCAGAACAGCTCATATTATACTGTTTTCTCCTTATATTATCTACATAATTTTACATTATAGTTACCCTCTTTCCAAACTTCTCTATTTCTTTCAAGGTGATTATCATTCTTCTTGTCACTCAGATTCAAAAACCTTCAAAATCTTCAATTTCTTACTCTTACTCATGACATTTGTCAATTAGTTGCCAAATCCTGACATTTCTAATGGTCACCAAAACATCTCTCACAGCTAAACCTTTTTCTTACATCAATACTCTAGTTCAGATCCTTATTTTCTCTCACCTTATTTACTGTAATAGCCTTCTAAGTGATTCTGATGCAGACTGTTATTAGCTGTGTGATCCTGGGTAAGTTATTTAATTGTTTGGCTCAGTTTCTTCATCTGTAAAATGAATTGGAGAAGGAAATGGCAAACTACTCCAGTATCTTTGCCAAGAAAACCCCAAATGGGGTCATGAAGAGTAGGACATGACTGAATAAAAACAACAGAATCTTCCTTATGCACAGATCTGATATATTACTTCTTTGTTCAGAAATCTTTAGGGCCTTACTATCAACCACTAAATAAAGTTCAAACTCCCCTTCTTGGCATTCAAGATTCCATAAAGCTGGTATTACCATACATTTTCAGTCTTACCTCATGCAATTCTCTCTTCATTTATTTTCAAATCCAAAATGAATTATTCAATGGCTTCACAGTCACCCCCCAATTTCCAGTGCTCTCTGGATACCTTGATGTATTTGATTCTCTATGCCTAGAATATCTTCTTTCTCTCATTTCACCTGCTGAATTCTTACTCAACTTATAAAGCCCAACTCAAATGCCACCAGCTCCAAGAAGTCTTACCTTATCTCATTAGTCAAAAATCAGTCTTCCTCAGATTTCAAGTAGCACTTTGTTTTGTAAATCTCTAATGCATTTATCATGTATTATTGTGTGTTTGTGTTTGCCTCTTATCTCTCTACTAGGTACATGAAGGCAGGTATCACCTTAACTAAACTCTATTTCTGTGAGTGATTGATAAAGTACTCTGCCAAAAGTAGACTCTCAGTAGATAGTGAATAGATAAACAAAAGCTGAAACGATCCAAACATTGGCTGACCCTGAATAAAGGTCACAATACTAACACAAAATCTTTCTGAAAGGAAAAAAACAAAAACAAAAACACCTGATTATAAGTTAAAACTAAGGATTCAAACAATTCATATTTAAAAGAAAAGTATGGCCTATATTTGGATCAATATGACACATTTTCCACTTGAAGCAGCCTTGGGGTTTCTGAGTAAGGTGGCTTACATAGTGAGACAGCTCTTGAAATGATGTTTAGCAATTACAATACAGCCTTCCAATAGATAATAAAGCTTCCATGTCTTGAATAATTTAAAAATTTCCAGTAGTAGGAAGGGCAATAGGAAAGGAAATCATGATCTCTATTGCAGAAAAGAAGTAATAATCTCATGGCTGTTTTGTTTCCAAAGAAAATAGAAATGTCACTTTTCAAAAGCAGCAAAGCTTTACAGAATAATTTCCTAGCTCAATTCATTCCTTGTTCTTCCAAAAGGGTTACTAGGAAATGGATGCAAAAATACTTTGAAAGGTATAATGTGAAGACAAAGAAGGGGTGGTTGAGTGAAAAGTGTCTTAGACTTGGAGTTGTTAGAATATCTAGGGATTCTAGTCCTGAGTCTAACCCAGGAGAGAAGCAGTTGTGGTACAGTGGCAAAAGCAGTAGATTTAGAATCAGAGGATGAAGGTTTAAATCTGAGCTTTTCTACATATTGGGGATATGATCTTGGGCAAATCTCTTTACCTCTGTGGACCTCCAATTTCATCATTTGTAAAACAAGGGGATTCATCTCTATGTTCTTTTTCAGCTCTAAATATTGCAATGTGACCTTACAAAAAGGTTTTTATCCCCATAAGTCTCATTTCCTTATTTATAAAATGAGTAGATTAAACTGGATGATTCTCTGAGGTTTCTTTCATCTCTCAAGTTATTACAATAGAGGTTTTTCAGCGAGTAGAGGGCAAGAGAAAGAAAATAGTGATTGATGGGGAGAACAAAATGCTGGGAGAGAAGGAGGTACAGAGAGGGACTGAAGACGGTGGGAAGAGGGAGAGAAAAGGAAAAGTTGGGGACATAAAGATAAGGGAAAGATTGAGAGGAGAGTGTAGAAATGGAGAGAATATTTTGATTAATAAAGGTTTAATAAAAATGGTGCTCAATTATCTGTGCTTTTGTATTCTGTTATTAGAGCAATTAGTTCCTTATTCCAAGAGACCACTAAGAAATCATCATTTTTCCACTCATTCCTTAGAATCTTCACCACAGGAAAACTAGAAGGAACAGTTTATACACATAAAAGATGTAAGGAAAGATCACAGGATCATATATCTAACACTGAAAGAGACTTCAGATGACAACTAGTTCAACCTCCTCATTTTGCATATGAGGACACTAAGGCCCTGAGAAATTAAATGACTTGCCTAAGATTGCATTGCTTATTAATAGTGGAACTGGATTTAAATTCAGATCTCATGATTCCAAATTCAATCCTCTATATATTGTTTGAAACCTTGGACTAATTTGGAGCCTTATTTTTAAGATTCTATTTTTTGGTACAGTCATCTTAGACCAGATTCTCTCAAACACATAGCATATGCACATATGTACATACATACATATATAACATGTATATGTAGATATAATATAAATGTATACCTGTACACACACATATATATATATATATGTTGTTCTAGGCCTCTGGCACCAAAGGAAAGGGAAATGGGGAGGGTCAAGGTAGACAACTAGGGAATTTATCTCATTTCTACTCTGCTGACTCCTTGTATTTTATGATCTTCAGAATTTATTTTGCAAGATGAAATCAGTTCTGAAACTGACAACTTCTTAGCATCTTTTGCTTCTTAAGTCTCTCCCTCCTTTCTTCTGGTTGAAGAAGAGGGGAAGGGTTGCATATCTAGGAGTATCTCCCTAATCCTCTATTTTAAGGAAGGCATGTAGGGAATTTCCCTCTCATTTTCCACCATGCTGACCTCCTGGATTTCATGATCTCCGGAAGCTTATCATTCTGCAAAACAGAATTCATTCTGAAACACATTTCCTCAGATCATTTCCTGTTCTGGTTGTAGGACTTCATCATGTTTCTCTACTGGGTAACCATTCTCCAAATCTACCTCTAACTTTTCTGCATCCCCCCATTAGTCAAGGAACTCCTGGAAGATAGGGATTATCCAATTATCTTTGTAAAACCAATGCTTAATACAGTACCTGACCCAGAGTAGGCATTTAAGAAATGTTTATTTGCCTATGGACTATTTATAAAAGTAAAACACCTTTTATTCATCCAACCATCATGTACTAAATTTGCTTTATGTGCAAAGAGAAGAAAACAAGTAATGGCCTACCTCGGTCACTGAAGTCATCCACCAGTACGATCTCAGCCACCAGCTGTGGTGGAGAACGGTTCAGCACACTATGGACGGTGCGCAAGAGAGAGGACCAACCTTCGTTGTGGAATGGGATGATAATGCTGGTATTGGGGAGCTTTTCTAGATACAGTTTACTGTTGCAGCTACATTGAAAGGAGAAAAAAGGGTCGGGGAAGGAGAATAGACAAAACTCAATTCCAGTTTAAAAAATGATAAATGACTGATCTAACGTTAGGTCACCTAAACTGTGAATTCCCCAAGGGCAAGAGGTTTCTAATTCTTTTTTAAATTCTCCCAGAACAGAGCATAAGATCTTCCATATCAGATACTTAATGATCATTGAAATGTATATCATAAAAATATAGGCTTGACTTGTGTATGCCACTCCATCATTTCCTACTCATTACTAAATATCATTTTCTCTATTTGTCACCCCAATACACTGTAATTAATGACAATAACAATGTCTATCAATTTTGTAGTGTGTTATGATTTACAAAACACTTAATAGACATTTTGTCTTCACAAAAACCTCAAGTTGTATGTGACACAAATATTTTTATCCTTGTTTTAAATAGATAGGGAAACTGAGAAGTTAAGTGACTTTTCCAAAGTGGCTGAGCTAAGTCTTCTAATTTGGAATATACTTGACTCTACTGAGATTTCCACATATAAGATGGGGCTTAGTAAGGAGTCACCTCTTTGTGAAATTGAAGTGGGTTGTGGTCCCTTTCAGAAACTATTTCCTATTGATCTGTGATTCCTTTCAGATTCCCAGCCCCTCCTGGCTGAGGCATATCCTCCCCAGACAAGTTGACTTTCCAGGATGCCAGAGCTTTTGATTCAATTACAAATCCTGTTCAAAAGCATCCTTTTGAATTCCAATAGGACATCCTGGCTTTTCCCAGCCCTCATTCTGACTTGCTTGGGCCACCCAGCCCCTACTGGTTCTGATCTGCTCGGGCTTCCTAATCCCCACTAAGATACCCAATATAATAAGCTTCCATCAACTAAAGTCTTTGCAGATGGATCTTGGCAGCCCTCTTTACTACCAAGACGTTCTAACCACTGAGAACTGCATTCTCAGTGCAAAACTCCATTTTCCATAGATCTGCCACTATAGAAGTCAGTCTCTGGTTAAACTGATTTCTAACTAACAATAAACTTTCATTATGCAATTAATATTTGGGAATGAGTGAATTCTTTCATTCCTAAAACCTGCAGCTGATTTAAAGGGGATTCTTAATAACTCTCTTATAGCCACTAATCTCTAGACCACCAGGAATCTAGATCACTCAAACAGCATTAAAATAAAAATCAGGAAGAAACACCATATAATAAACAAGCTAGTTCTCAAAGTTCTATTTGGCATTTTACCCATTTGTTTTTAATTTCTATTTTCACTTTCCTTACTCTCTACTTAACATCATCCATCAATCCCAGCCCCCCATATACCCAAGCTACTTTAAATACAGCCTCATCAGAAACTGTCTCTTGGGTAAAAGTGAATACCTATCTCTCTCTACTTACTTACACTAGCTGAACTGGTTCTAAGAGTTGGTTTATCAAAAGAAATCTCAATCTCTCAAAGCCCTTAGCCATCTACCCTTTTTTCTTCTCTAGCCTCCTCTCCTTCTCTCTATTAATTACAAAATCCTTTTCTCAATTCTCTTTATGCCAAAAACTGAGTATGAAGATGGGTGAGCATTTGGACCTGGAATCAGGAAAACATGAATTAAAATCTAGCCTCAGATACTTACTAGCTATGTGATCTAATCTTTGTTTATCTTAGTTTCACTAATTGTGAATTGTAAAATTGTAAAAAAGAGTCTATCTAGTTTGTAATGATGATCAAATGAAATATTTGTAAAGTGCTTAGTAAAGTGTCTGATACATAGTAAATACTAAATGCTTGTTTCCTAGTTCCTTTTTTAATTGTCTCCTTCAATTGGAATGTGAGCTCTCTTAGAACAGAAACTTTTGTTTTCTCTTGTATCCTCAGTATCTTTTGTATCCTCAAGGTAACTCAGCCCAGTTTTTGACACCTAGTAAAGCACTTAAATGCTTTTCAATTCCACTTCATTCCATCCGAAGTTTTTGATTCCCTCTACCCCTTCTGGATGCATTCTTCTTCTGTGTTTTCCTTTATATTGTTCTCCTGTTTGACTACAGCTCATTCCCCTTTCCTAGCTCATCTGGGTAAATTGATTTCTGTCTAACAATATACCAACAATTAGTCTAATAACTAATATTTGGGAATGAGTGAATTCTTTCACTCCTAGAACCTGCAGCTGATTTAATGGGGATTCTTAATAACTCTCTCATAGCCACTACTCCTGGAACCTGCAGCTGATTTAATGGGGATTCTTAATAACTCTCTCATAGCCACTAATCTCTAGACTACCAGAGATCTAGACCACTCAAATAGCATCATAGCTTTCTGTTAATCTATCCTTCTTCTAATTTGTTTTTTACACAGATGCCAAAATTATATCCTCAAAGTCCAGTCAAATAATATCACTCTTCTGCTCAAATACCTTCAAAGGCTTTCTATTTTCTCTAGGTAAAAATATAAAGTCTTCAATCTGGCATTTAATATCTTTTACAATCTGGCCACAACTTTCTCTTCAAGACTTATTTCATTATTCCTTTCATGTACTTTATATTCCAGCCAAACTGAACCCACAGCTGTTCTCTGAACTTGAGATTCCATTCCTAACATCTTTGTACAACCTCACATCTGGAATTTGGCTCTTTTTCATTTCTACTGGTGTCTTCCTTAAAAGCTTAGCTTAAATGCCACGTGTCTGTGAAGCCTTCCCTGATTTCCTGTCCTTCTTCCCAGTTATAAAGTGCTTTTGTTCCCACCTTAAATTATTTTGTATTCACTTAACCATCTATGTTGCATCCACTAAATAGAAGATTCTTGAGAACAGGAATCCTTTTTTTGTTTTTGTTTTTGTATCCCAGAATGAGCACAATGCCTTGGATATAGTAGATGCTTATTAATGTGTGCTGAATTGTACTTGAAGTTCTAAGTTCTTTCTTCTGGCTCTGACATTCTATATTTTATAATTCCTCTCAGATCTAGCTAACATTCCAGCTATTTACTAAAAACAAAAGTTGAGTCTCTGCTATCGTGGAGCTAGATGGGAGTGAGACTAGATAACATACTAGTTTTCTATTTCCTTCTCTTGGTTTTAATTACAAGAATATCAAGACTTTAATGATTCAGTTCTTTTAGTAGTATGTCTGTTTATTGGTCATTGAACAAAGATTTTACAACGACAGTTAAAGTAAAATTTGAGTCATTGAAAAATTATGTACTTCTTAACATCCTTGATCCCCATTTCTGCCACAATCCCTAGATGCAAAAGAGGTTGTATACAAAACTGAGGACCATCTTGTACTTTTCTTAGTTAAAGAATTCATCACTAAGTGGCTATGATACTTTAGATGAGCTAAAATCCCATTCTGGAGAAATGAGAAAATTCATTTCCTCCTTTCTTTGTAGAAATGAAAGGAGAAAAATGGGTGTAAAATATTGCCTATAATATCTGATGTGGTTTCAGACTTTGCTGAATTTTTTTCCTTTTTCCTTTCATTACAAGGAATGGATCATTGCGGAGGAGATCATATTCAGAAATAAAAGTGAATTAAAAAATCTTCCTCTGTTGCCTCACCATGGTGTGATGATGACCCTCAGTTCTCAATGACTATGGCAGGGGAGCACAAACTAAGACAGGTTCTATCAAACTGAAAGGCTTTGAGCACAGTCTGGCAACAGATTGTGTCTGCTTTAGGAAGAGCTCATCAACAGCAGGCTCAAACGTAAAAAAGGCATAACAACACTTGTAAAAATTACTGCATGGGGCTGTTGTGAGAACCAAAGTAGGCAACAAAATCCTTTACAACTGTAAACAGAACATGATATAAATGATTCCAATTATTAATTCTAAGCTTAGGGATAGGTTTAAGGAAAACTAGCTCAGCTACTGAGAGACACAGTGACACAGAAATATGATGGAGGCCAAAAAAAAAACTAAGTTAGACTCTCAGAAAGAAGAAACAATTATTCTTTGGATCCAGATTGGCTTTCAAACACCTTGTAGTTCCTCAGCTCTGCTTCTTCCTTAGAATGCCATAGAAAGTTAAGACTATAAAGGACATTAACAATTATCTAGTCCAGGAGGTTTTACACATGTTTTTGTGTCACTGACCTCTGACAGCCTGGTAACACTTATGGACCTTTCTTGGATAATGTTGATAAAATAAATAAAATAAAATGCATAGTACTAAAAAAGACACCAATTATACTGAAATACAACATCAAAATATATTTTAAAAAATCAAGTTCACAGGCTTCCAGTTATTTAATTAGATCACATGATCTAATCGACATCCCCTCATTTTACAGAGGAAGATTTAGGTCCAGAGAAGGTGAATGACTTTTTCAAGTTTACATAGCAGTTCAGTTAAGACTTTGAAACAATATAGTTAAGACTTTACTCCTTTTTCCAGAGGTGGGAGGGAGGGATGAGGTACATTGAAAAAAAATGCTAAAATACAGTCATTAAAATTTCAAAGAAATTTAACCATTCTGAGTGTGCATTTGTATCTAGCTTATTTCTGATGGTTATGTTCATAGGTAAATAGAGTTTTCTTTTGCTAGATTGGTGGAGTTGTAAAATGGAGATCGAGGGAATAAGCCATTTGTGGTCAGTCTAAAATACTGGCAAAGTTGATTAGGTGTTGGATGGACCTCATACATGTTGTTGTACATATCAGAATAGAAGCACAAGGCTGGGACCCCCATGGGTATAAAGCAGATGGGTACGTATCATTACTTTATCCTTTATTTAGTCATTCATCCATTTATTTACTTATATTTAGAATCTAGATTACTTGGGATAGGCCTCTCTATTTCTGACTGGGGTTGTGGATTTAGAAAGCAGGCATAGTTTGTTTCTGGGACCATATTTGAAGTCTCTTTCCAGCACACTAGAGACTGCCATTGTGTTCTATGGAAATACCCTTTGAGAATCCAGAATAAACTCCACATCATAATAAGTTTTATTGTTACTGTTAAGCTAGCAGTTGAATGGGGTGTTTTGCCCATATACATGAAAGACCTAGAGAAAAGTTTTCAGGATCTTGGACAGACTATCTAAAGGCCACAAATTAGCATCATCTATCAGAGAACAACTCCAAATCTGCACTAGTAGAAAGAGGATACCCAACCCTCGAGGATTAAAGTAAGAACTATCTAGTAGAATCAGTTTAGCTGCCCTCTTCTGGGGCCTTCTCCAGCTCCCTTATATCTGACTTAGTAAATGGAAGCAACTCTTATGAAGTGTCTCTTCCTCTTAGTTGGGTTTAAAGCCAAGAAAGATTCTAGACATTAAGCCATCCTCAAAGATCTTGCTTTTTACCCAATTTCTGAGGAAGTTTTATTGAAGCAAGGAGAGTTTTAATAAATAAATTGCCTGGAGGCCACACAGAAATATACAATACAGCAATTACACAGCAGAGTGCTACTGTGCTCATCATATACAGCTGGTTTTCATAGTCCACTAACAGATACACAAATCAAATAATGTGTTATGGAAAGTAGACAGTGCAATAGTAAATTAAGTAAACTATTTAATTCAACTGGAGAATTAAAGATGACTTCAAATTCAGAAAAGGGGCACTGTGTGGAATAAGGTCTTGAACTTATCCTCTTTTCCATCGCATGGATATGTATGTGTATGTGTAAGTGTGTATATGTATATATCAGCTATCAGTCCATTCCCTGATCTCTAAGGAATTGCCAATTTATGAGGTATAAACACTTATAATGAAAATTTAATAACTGGGTGTAGTTCCATCTTTGTGAATAAGGGCTAGATTAGATCTAGGGGAAGAAGCTTCCTCTTCTGATGCAGCTTGGCACTTTCTCTGAACTTTCTATTCTGAGAGATGCTTAGAGCACTTAAACATTAAGTGACATTAAGAAACATTATGAGTATGAGTCAGAAGCAGAATTGAACCCAGGTCTTTATGACTTAAAGGCCAAATTTCTATAGAAAGTAATTTCAGGGTGGAGAGAGAGGTATTACACTAACAACCAGGGACATCCGGAATTGCTACTTTAAAGAGGTGGCATTTAAATTGAGTTTGAAAAATTCCAGGAGTAGAGAAAGACCACTGGGAAATGAGTATGGACTACAACATAGCATTTCCACTCTTTCTGTTAGTGTGCTTGCATTTTCGTCTTTTCTTCCCAGGTTATTTTTACTTTCTTTCTAAATCCGATTTTTGTGTGTGTGTGTGCAACAAGATAACTGTATAAATATATTGTATTTAACATATACTTTAACATATTTAACATGTATGGGACTACCTGCCATCTGGGGGAGGGGGTGGAGGGAAGGAGGGGAAAAGTTGAAACAAGTTTTTGCAAGGGTCAATGTTGAAAAATTACCCATGCATATATCTTATAAATAAAAAGCTATAATAAAAAATACTAAAAAAAAAATTCTATGAGTTTTAAAAGGCAAAATCAAGAAGGGAGAACACTAGATGCATGAAGAACAGTTTATACAAAGATGTGGAGATGGGATATAGAATATATATAGATATGGAATACAGATAATGGAAACAGAACTTTGAGTATGTGTGTGAGTGAAAGGAAAGAGAGAGAGAGAGAGAGAAAGACAGAGAGAGAGAGAGAAAGAAAATGAGAATCAGTTTGCAAAGACAGGTTGGAGTCAGACTTTGGGGAGTTTTAAATTCCATACACAGGTAGCTGTATAATTGAGAAATTATGGAAATCAATTTGGAACTACACCCCCAAAACTAATAAATTGTGCATACCTTTTGACCTTTAACCAGAGAGAGCAGAGAAAGAAGAAAAAGAATCATGTGCACAAAATACTGATTGTGACTCTTTTTGTGTTGGTAAGAACTGAAAACTAATAGGAAGTCTATCAATTGGATAATGGTTGAACAAATTATGGTAAATATGAATGTAATGGGATATTCTGTGTAATAAAAAAGATGAAGGAGCAGTTTCAGGGAAATGTGGGAAGGGTCGTATGAATTTATGTAGAATGAAGTAAAAAAAAAAACCAGGAGATCACTTTCTACAGTAAAAACAATATTATAAAGACAAATAGAAAGATTTAAGAATTATGATCCATGTGATGACCAATCACAATTCCAGAAGACCCATAATGAAACATGGTACCTATCACTTGATGAAGAGGTGCTGCAGTTTGGATGCAGACTGAATAAAGTTTTTAGACACGGCCAATGTAGAATTTATTTTTGCCCGACTATGAATATTTGTTAAAAATGGCTTTTTACCCTTCCCTCATGAAATAAGGTGAGAGAAAGAAAAATATTTTTGTTAATTGAAAAAACAAAACAAAACAAAATCCCAGAGATAACAGGGAGCCACTGAAGCTTTAAGCACGAGAGGTGACATGTCTAAACATGTGTTTTAGGAACAGCAATTTGCAAGTTGTGTAGAGAATGCACTGAAGAAAGGACAGATTGGGAAGGGATCTCTTGCTCTCAGATAAACAGTCATATGAAGTAGTAAAAACAAAAGTGGATTGACAGACATTCTTTTTTTAATTAGCCATACAACCCTGGGCAAGTAACTTTATCTCTGGAACACTGAAATCCTCAAATGTTAAGATGAAATTTAAATTGAAGTTCTTCCAGTTCAAATAATCTATGATTTAATGCCCAAGTGCTTCAGGGAAATGTAGACCAAAATTATTTCTAAGATTCCCTTTGGCACTGGGATTAAATGGAGAAGCTGGTTAATATATAGTAGAAAGAAAATTAAACTAGGGATCAGAAGACCTAGATTCTACCATTAACTGTGCTACTACCAGTTTTGCTGTTAACTTGTTGGGTCATTAGGCAAATGGCTTTATTTCTCTGGGCTTCACTTTCTAGATCTGTAAAACAAGGGAGTTGGACCAGATGTTATTTAAGATCTCTTAGAGACTAAAAATCCCTTACTTAAATTAAGCTAATAATCCTATAGCTTATATTCATGTTCTTTTTACAAGGCAGGTTTGCCTCTCATGACATCAATGAGAAATAGCTTTAATAATTGCACACAGGTCTGGTCATTAATTTGACAAAGTTCTAATTCATGGACACACACATCCCAAATCAGGAAAATTCCTTTTATATCTTATATAGTAGAAGAAAACTGAATGGGAGACAACAAGAGTTAAAGATTTGAGTGGTATTAAAACAACGGTAATAATAGCTTTTCAAACAAAATCTTCCCTCACACCCTTTCAGCTGTCAGAAGGAACTAGGTTAAAACAAAAGAAAAACAATTATACATAATGTTAATAATTGGCTGTCAACTACCAAGTTCTTGACTCTCTAGGGCCTGTAAACTCAGTAAGACCTCAGGTAACAGGATTCTGACAGATTAAAGTAATTGGATAATTTTTAAAATGAACTCATACCACTGACTCCATTCAATGACAAATATATAGATGCCTTTAATAGTTAGTAATATCAATTTAATTAAAAAGTTAGCTTTTTATGCAAGCTTCTTTAGGACAGAGGTCATGACTTAAGGCCAGAGTGAATGCGCTATTCACTATGGAGTAAGATGAATTGGGTTTCAATCTAACTAACTTTTATTGAACTAATATTTATTGAACATATAATATGTATGAGCAACTGTGCTAGGTTTTTTGACAATGTGAAAATAAAAAACATGCGATTCAAATGTTAACCATGTAAATTTGAGAACTTTATCTTGCAGAGTATAAGATCAACTGAGATAATGTACTTGAAATTATTTTGTTAACTCTTATTATAGAAAGAGTCACAGTATTACTAGTTTTAATATATGTAAACCTCAAAATTAGTTGATTTGGAAGCTATATACCCATTCCACAGCACATAAAGATTAAAAAGATTCAACAACAGTAAGGTAGATGAAGAGACACCCATCTATAGGGAAATAATTGTCCATGGCAGTCTGTCAGTTTATGAGATGGATAAGGAAATGAGGAACCCAGATGGATAAGGGCAAATTTAAATGCTAATATGTCCTTTACTTTTAATATTGTGGATTGTGATTTTTTTCTTGTATGACTTTTTTTTTTAACCTTTTGACCTTAATGTTCTTATTTGTAAAATGAGGGGACTGAACTAGATATCTCTAAGGTCTCTTCTAGCTCTATTATTCTATGTTCAAAGACATAAAAGGTCCCTGGCAGCATTAGTGTAATCTTCTTTACTGTTGATCATAATCTGTTACTTATCTTGGTATTTCATTTCTACTAACTAGAAAGTGACAAAGGCAGTTGGGTGGCACAGTAGATAAAGAGTTGGGTCTGGAATTAGGAAGATCTGAGTTTAAATACCATTATAGACACTTACTAGCAGTGCGACCCTGGGAAAGTTAACCTGTGTTTCAGTTTCTTTAACAGTAAAATGAGGGTATTAAAAGAACCTATGTCCCAGATTGTTGTGGGGATCAAATTTAAATTTGTGTAAAGTGCTTAGCACAGTGTCTGGCACATAACAGGTGCTTAATAAATGCATATTTTCTTCCTCCCTTAGTCAGCAATTTGAAATGAAATTACAATGCTCTCCACTGGGATCACAATGATCAAAAAGTTTGGCCTTCGAGAAGAGATAAGAAAATGCACTATCTTCCTGCTTTGCAGAAACAAAGGCCCAAGGATGTGGAGTATTGCACACAAAGCCAACATGATTGATTTCCTAAAGAACAGGTCTATTCTTATGTCATCTTCACTCTCTCCCTGTCACTGCCCACCTTTAGGCTGATTATACTTTACTTCTCTCCTTACAATCTTCCAAACAGCCATATTAGCTTTATTCACTATCTATTCACATAACATACTGGCTAACTCTCCAATGGCTAGAATGTAATCTCTCTTTTCCTTCAACTCTTGGAGCCCTTGATTCCCTTCAAGACTCAGCTAAAGCACCAAATTCTACATGAAAGCTTTCCTGACTATTCCTCTTATTCACTTCCCAACCCCTGAAGCTCAGCTGATGGGATAGTCCCTGACCAAATTATATTGTATTTATTTTATATTTACTCACATATGTACACGTGGTCTCTTCCATTAGAAGGATGTTTTGTATTTCTCTTCAGGCTTACATAGTGCCTGGCACACAATATGTACTTAAATGCTTGTTGATTAATGTGTTGATTGGTTAGGCTAAATTGTATTTTTTTTCTCTTTAAATAATTCTTAGTTACAAAAGATGATTTGCTGGATAAGGGAGGATAAGAGAGAGGGGTCTATTTAGAAATGAAGGTGATGTAAAAGCAAAAGATAATAATGAAATAGTTTTTAAAAATATGCAGTGTTTTCATGGCCCAGGAATCCTCCTTTTTTGTGCAGTCTAAAAGGTCCTTTTTTACTCATCAGACTTTGGACTCAAGCTCTTCAGAAAAAAAGTTGACAAATGTTTTGAAGAGCTTCTCCTCCCCCAGTGAGAAGTTTTATTTCTGGGTGACAGTGGAAACTCATGGGCAAATTAGAGTATATGAAGAACAAGTGCAATTTCCTTTTAGCTTAGACAATGTCTTCAGTAGAACTGTCATCGTTATTCAGCTGCACACTAAATTCTGGCAGTCATATGTCAGATACTAGATTGAGGGGCTGTTTGTTTTTACCAGCTGCCTCTTGTTCCCCAGAAACTACCTTGGTAAATATAACCACCTCTGAAAATGGAATGGAAACAAGTTGGCCTTACTGATTTGAATCTTGTAGGAGCTATCTGGGCTCTGCACTGCATGGCAAAGCTGGCCAGCTGGCATTACCAAGGCCTGCCTGGTCCCTCTTTTACCATGTTGGAAGAGAGCCTCACTGAGGAGCTGGCCCTGCTTCTGATAATTCCCATAGATTCCCAGCTGATGTCTTAGCTATAGCACAGCTGAGCCTCTTGGAGAAGAAAACTAAATATAAGTTAAGGTTGGGCCAACTTGATGCTTAGAGTCATGGGTCTCTCTAGCACCTGTAAAAATTTTTTGATAAAAAACTTCACCACATCCTAGGGGTCCAAGAAGGACAGAGAGATAATTTGTGGTATTGACATAATTAACAATTTCGATTGCTACCAGGGTAAACTTTCCAAAGTACTCTCTGATTATTTTATTCTCTGTTCTAAAACCATCTAGAACTTTCCATAATTCCATAATGGACTTTTCCAGTTTCATCTCATGCTATTCTTCATTCTCTTAATGTTTCAGCCAGCTGGGACGATTCACAGTTCCTTACTATTGTTAGGTCTTCTCCCACATATATGTCTTTCCTTATACCTGTTACATCCTATCCTTGCAATGGATTTCTCTTTGTTCCCCATTTGCATTCTTTGAAATTCTTCCATTCCTGTAAGACTCAAATGACATCTCTTCTCCCACAAAACATTCTTTGATCTACCTATCACCACCAGCTGAAAGCAATCCATCTTAAAAAAATTTTTTTTTCAATGAATAAGGTTTTTATAAGGGACTATGAATATTAAATAGCTACTGAGATAGACTGACATTGAGAATCAGGCCACAGTAATAAGTTTAGCCATATTAAAAACAGCTAAGCAAATGAGTGCTGAAAGGTAGTTTTGGTGAAAAACAGTAGCAAATCAGAGGCCGAGCTTCACACTGTTGCCTACCCACAGCTCAGCTCAGGGACTTTTCAGGACCTTAGAAGAAAAAGAACAACAAACTTCATTGCCCTCATGGGCAGGGGCTACTATCTGAGCAGCAGAGTTGATACCTGCTAAGAACTTATGGGAGGTGAGTTTACATTAATAATAACAGCTCCCCAGTTTGGAACTATGCAAACTCTTTGATCTAGCAGTGCCATTATTAGATCTGTATCCCAAAGAAATCATAAAGGAAGGAAAAGGATCCACATATATAAAAATGTTTGTAGCAGCTCTTTGTGAGTTGGCAAAGATTTGGAAAATGAGCAGTTGTCCATCAATTGGGAAATGGATGAATTATGGTATATGAAGATGATGGAATTATTGCTCTATAAAAATGATGAACAAGCTGATTATTTTTAAAATGGCTTGGAAAGATTTGTATGAATTGATGCTGAATGAAATAAGTAGGAACCAGGAATACGTTGTACACAGTAATGTCAAAACTATCCAAAGATCAACCATGAAGAACTTGGTTCCTCTCAGTGGTTCAGTGATCCAAGGCAATGCCACTAAATTTTGGATAGAAAAATGCTACCTGCATCCACAGAGAGAATTATGGAGATTGAATGTTAATCACATGCTAATTTCACTTTTTTCCCCCTTTTTCTTCTATTTTTTTCCCTTTCATGGTTTTTCCCTTTTTTCTCTCCCAATATAATTCATAGAGAAATATATATAAAAGATAAAATAAAAATATGAAAATAATAGCTCACTTAAAAAAAATAGCAGCTTATAATTTACAAAGTACTTTTCTCACAACTATCCTAGGGAGGCAGATGGAAATGATATTATCTTCATTTTATAGATAAGGAAACTGAAGCCCAGAAAGACTGATTTGTCTATAAGTAAAGGTTGGGCCAACTTGACACTAAAAAGTACCAGAGTTGGGACTTTGAGTTATGTCTTCTGACTGGAAATCCACTGCTTTTTCTATTATTACATTCAGATTTTTTTTTTAATCACTTAGACTACAGCATTTAAATGACCAAATCAAAAGCTATAATTTCCATAGCTTTAATGTGATCTTCAGTTTTTGAAATCCTTGCTTCCACTCCACTAATACTGAAAAAAGAATATGATGTATATATAGAAAACATACTATGAACACGATCCAGAATATGAAGATTAAGTAAGATACCTTCCTGTTCTCAAGGAGCTTACACTCTAATATGGATGGGAGGACAAGATAAGTTATAGAAATAACTATAATATCTGATGATAAGGGAAAGGCTGAGATCTATACAAAACATTAAGATATTTCTTTCAGTTAAGATGGTAATAGGCATCAGGGAAGAAGGTAGTAGCCAACAGATCTTGAAGCAAGACAAGGAATTCAACAGTCCTTGACTGGGCTATGGGTGTACAGAGAGTTCATTCTAGGTACGTAAGACAGCCTGAGCAAAGGTGCCAAGGACAAGAGAAGGCAGGATGTATACAAGCACTGGTGGATACTCCATCTTGGTATATAGTAAAGGGGAACATGCTAAAATAAGACTGGAAATGGAATATGGAGTCAGATTGTAAAAAAAAAAAAATTACAAAAGACTGAATGTTAGGAGACCTTATTTGATAAACAGTGTTCAGCCACTAAGGGGTTTTGAGCAGGGAAGTGATGTCATCAGAGCAAGAACAGGGATTAAGAGATATTCATTAAATTTCAAAGAAGGTGTGCTTACTTTGGGTGCCGGATATCAGGTAAGGATCGATTCAGAGCAATTTTATCACTGACAAAGATATTAAATCCATTTTCTCTGTATGCCTGGTCCACTCGTTCTGCATCTGTTATGGGATAAGGCTTTCCTTGTTCTCCATTTCCTAGGGGCAAAATGTGAAATTTTAAAAAATCACCTAAGTAATAATAACAATAACAGCTCCAATTTCTATAGCAATTTATAGGGTACAAATTTCTTTCCTCACAACATCCTTATGATGTAGGAAGGGAAGGCAAGTGTATCAGAAAGAACTAGTGTAGAGTCAAGAGATCTAGGTTGGAATTGCACCTCAGACTCTTGCTTGTTGTGTGAGAATAAGCAAGATGTTTACCTTCTCTGAGTCCAATTTTCCTCACATATGTAATGGCCTAAAACTGCCTCGGAGGGTTCTTGTAGAAATCACACATGCATTAAATACTTTATCGCTGGTTTAGGAATGAATGAGAAAAAAAGCAATGATTAAGTACTTACTATGTACAAAGCACTATGATAAGGTCTGGACATACAAATAGTAAAGCAAGACAATTTCTGCAGCACATATGGGAGGAGACAACATGCAGGGGAAGTTCCTGGAGCCAGTCAGATTAAAAGCCCAGCAGTGCTTAGAGTGAACTAAGAAAATGATAACATGTCTTCTTTAATGCTATTTCTATTGACAAGACTATATATGTTTCTGATGTGGAATCATGCCAAGGGCTCTGATGGCAGCAAGAAATTTCTTTTCTGAGTTTTCACAGTGATGGCTGCTGAGGTAGGAGATGGTAGTACTTGCAAAGGGAATTGACAGTCACATCTACACAAGTTTGGCTCCCCTCGATGATACGTTAGCTGGGCTAGAAATGGGGCTGATGGTCTAGGGATCAGTGGTATATGCAGGGATCTTGGAATTGTCTGTTCATTGGTAAACCTCAGCTATTGTTATCATTACCATTCTAGAGATGAGGAAACTGCAACTTACAGAGGTAGGAAGTGGTCAAGCTGGATCTAAAACCCAAGTTTACTTGACTCCAGGTTTACAAACTGTTTATTAAACCCATATTACACTTAAGTTGCTACCAAGAGACTATACCAAGAAAGAGTGTATCATGAGAGAATATTCTAAGAACATGTTGTGAGAGAATACCACTTTTAGTGAAGCCATTGTTAGACCTGGAGAGATTGGATCAAGCAATCAGAAGCTTTGATGTGGTATGTCATATATAGAATAGGGTTTTAGAGTCACAAACAGGAAGATCATTTTGCAGGATCAGAACTGTGGAAGCTCTCACCTTATCTTGAAAACTGGTTTTCCTTCTGAAGTGGTTTAAATGCTTATGCTCTTAACACAGAATATAGAATGTCTTAGCTAGGAAAACTATTCAGTTGTCCATACCTATTCGCTCAGCATCTTTCCTAATTGCTTCTTTATCATGCCAGTCTTTTCTCCTCTGACCATCTTCAAAATAGATGTCCTTCCTTTGTCTTCTTTGTTGTCCCTAAAAGAAAATACTATCATACTCAGGGTAAAGAAATGAAATTAAACATGAGTTAAGAAACAGTATAAACCCAACTATTCTAAAAGAAACTTCTGTTTAGGAAATGTTTATCAGGCAATTGAAAGCTCATTTAATTAATAGATTTCATATTTCTGTAATATTTTACATCTTACAGCACTTTCCTCACAAACTACCCTGTGAAACAAGTAAGAAAAATATTATCTCCATTTTACATACATAGAAAAAAGCTGAAGATCAGAGAGAAGTGACTTGATCCCAATCATAATACTTGTCTTAGCCCCAGGATGTAAATCCAGGTGTCTGGATTCTGAGACTACAATGAGCATCCTTTCCATTATGGCACCTTGCCTTTCAAATCCTCATGATAAGTTTTACCATTATACTCTTCCTGGTCTTCTTTATACTTCCCATATTCTGCATATAGGGCCATCTTCATTTGTTTTGATCTATATCTTGCCACTCAACCCACATGGTTCTGGAGGAGAGTGTGATGCTGCTGATTTTGCACAACTCTCTCTCCCTTAAATTCAATTCACTTTCAAATCATGACACCCCCTTACTGATATCATCATGTTCCTCTTCCAGAATGAAGGACAAACAACTCTCTCTTTGTAGCATATTTATGAACGGCAATACATCACAATGGAAAGCTCACTGGAGTTGGAGGCAAAAGACCTGGATTGATGTTCTGTCTCTGATATTATCCAGCTGTGTGACACTGGACAAATTAACTTCTCTGAGCAGCCAAATGAGACTGATGATAATAATTATGTTCATTTATATGGAACTTTAAGGTTTACATAGCACTCTCTACACAACAAACCTATAATCACCTTTTAGAGAAGAGGAAATTGAGGGTTACCAGGGTTAAATAAATTGTCTAAGGTCTCCTGACTCCAAGTCCATCTCTCCCCACCCATACTTTTGATGATTTCTCATGTGTCTAACACTATGCACTGTGAATAATACAAAATGAATTGCATACACATATATACATACATGTATATGTATGTATACATTTTCTCATCTGATTCTATGGATAACTTCATAACAAAGAACAAATATTATTGTTCTGCTTCTGACTTTTAAAATTTTGACACCAGACACCATTCTTGACTGCCATCTCACTCTGGATCCAATTTCTCTCAAAGTGGGGACTCCTCATCCTGAACTATATCTCCTTTAGACTATCTCTATCTTTTTTTTTTTTTTTACTGGTAAATACTGCCCAAAGGGCATCCATTTTGGCCAGCCAAGCTTCGTTCCCCTCCTGGCTTTGCTTTGAGATTTCTGGACTTCAATTTTCAAAATAATTAATTTTTCACATTGTGTTTCTATTTAAATTTCAAAACGTTTTCCCTTACTCCTTTCACTCCCTGGTTAGTAATACTCTATCTAAACTTAGTATAGAAGGCATTTTTTCAATACTATTTTATTTTTCCAAATACATATAAAGACAGTTTACATATTCATTTTTGTAAGACTTTGTATTCTAAATTTTTCTCCCTTTTTTCTTACTTCCTCCCTAACCCCAAGACAGCAAGCAATCTCATGTATGTTAAATATGTGCAATCCTTTTAAACATATTTCCATATTTTTTACATCCAGCATTTCTGATAAAGACCTCATTTAAAAATTTTTTGAGTACTAACTCAAATTTATAAGAATACAAGTATAGGGAAAATACAAACAAATAAAAAGGTGGAAATGCCATGCTTTGATCCACATTCAGTCTCTATAGTTTTCTCTCTGGATGCAACAGGCATTTTCCATCCCAAGTCTATTGGAACTGCCTTGAATCACCATACTGCTGAGAAGAGCCAAGTCCATCACAGCTGATCATCACATAAGCTTGTTGTTACTGTGTTCAGTGTTCTCCTGGTTCTGCTCACTTCAGTATCAGTTCATGTAGGTCTTTTCTTAAATCAGCCTGCTTATCATTTCTTATAGGACAATAATATCCCATTACCTTCATATAGCATAACTTATTCAATCATTCCCCAACTGAGGGACATACATTCAATTTTTAGTTCCTTATCACTAAAAAAAGGGCTGCTACAAACATTTTTGTACATATGGATCCTTTTCCTACTTTTATGATCTTTTTTGGGATACTGACCCAGGAATGAGACTGCTGGATCAAAAAGTATGCACAGTTTATAGCCCTTTGGACATAGTTCCAAATTGCTCTCCAGAATGGTTGAATCATTTCGTAACTCCACCAACAATACATTAGTGTTTCAATTTTTCCACATCCCATCCAACATTTGTCATTATCTTTTCCTATCATGTTAGTCAATCTGAGAAGTGTGAGGTGGTATCTGAGTTGTCTTAATTTGCATTTCTTTAATCAATAGTGACTTAGAGCATTTTTTTCATATGATTAAAGATTTAATTTCTTCATTTGAAAATTGTTTGTTCATATTTTTTGACCATTTACTAATTGAGGAATGACTTGTATTCTTATAAATTTGAGTTAGTACTCAAAAATTTTAAAATGAGGTCTTTATCAGAAATGCTGGATATAAAATTTTTCCCACCTTTCTTCTTCCCTTCTAATCTTGTCTGCATTGGCTTTGTTTGTGCAAATTCTTTCTAATTCTAATAATGTAATCAAAATCATCCATTTTGCATTTCATAATGTTCTCTAGTAAAGAATTTTTAAGATGAACAGAAATCCAATTGCAAATGATAATCCCAATTCATTCAGAATTTAAGCGTGGGTTGGATGAGTAGAAACTAATTTAAACTCTTCCAACAAAATGTTTGTTAAATTCCTACTATGTAATCCTATGTTATTGAGAGGCTTCCAGTAATTTCACAAACCATAAGGGTCCAGAATAACTTGGGTGTGAAGACATGACTATTTTTTTTTATAAGGCGATGTAATAGAATGGGAAAGTGCCCAGGAAGAAGGAGCACTTAGTTTAAGAGCCCATTATATCACTTAAGAATGACCACAGGCAAATAAATGACTTCTGCACTCTAAGGCTTGCTTTTGTCATTTACAAAATGAAGAAAACAATTCTTTCATGATTTCACTCACAAACTTCTTATATGTGTATGTATATATAACTGAAACTGGAAAGACAACAAAAATATGAAAGAAAAAGATCTGGAAAGATTCTTCTTTTTAATAAAAACACTTTTAACCATTAAGAAGAGTGAAAATCTCCCCATTTCAACTCTGGGGAATAAGGCAAGGAAATATTTTATAGCACCAAACATGTATTAGCACAATTTAATTGTACTAAATGCTTTACAAAAATTATCTCATTTGGTCCTCATAACCCTTGAGATATACAACTAATAAGAATCTTGAAAGTTTTCCATCTACTGAACTACCCAACTACCTCTAACATCATAATCCCAGATTTGTTTCTTGAGGAAACAATAATGGCATCAAAGAAAACAAAGATGAAAAAAGCATCTGGATTACCTGTTACAGGCAGAGAAAAGCAACAATTGAGGGGACATTATTTTGAGTATCTGAGCCTCATAATATCTTAAGCAGAAACAGGAGGTCATTGTACATGGCAACAACAAGATTATACAATGATCAATTCTGATGGATGTGGCTCTCTTCAACAAGTGTGGTTCACAATATAGCATTTTCACTCTTTTTGTTGTTGTTTGCTTGCATGTTATTTTCTTTCTCATTTTTTTCAGGTTTGATTTGATTTTTCTTGTGCAGCAGGATAATTGTATAAATATATATGCATATACTGGATTTACCAGTATTATACTGGATTTATATTACATATATTTCTACCATGTCTAACATATATTGGACTACTTACCATTTGGGGGAGGGAGGGAAAAATTGGTACACAAGGTTCTGCAAGGGTTAATGTTGAAGAATTATCCATGCATATGTTTTGAAAAATAAAAAGCTTTAATAAAGAAAAAAATTATAACACTTATAACCTTGTTTGACCACGTTCTGATTTTTAATATGGAATCATAGACAAAAAAATACATCATCTCCAATTGTTCATCACTGTCATGGAGGATAAATAGTCCCTGCTTCATATGCAATAAAAAAGAAAATTTCACAGAAATGATAAAAGTCTCCAGAAGCTATCTGTGGATAATGTTGTTCACAGTCCTTTTCAGTTGTTTGGAGTTTCCCTGGTAAAGATACTACAGTAGTATGCCAATTCCTTCTCTAGCTCATTTTACAGTTGCAGAAACTGAGGCAAACAAGGTTAAATGACTTGCCCATGGTAACACTGCTAGTAAGTGCTTGAGGCCAAATTTGAACTCAGAAAGATGAGTCTTCCTGATTCCAGGCTTGACACTATCTGTCATGCAACGTCCCTGGCCATTTGGGGGTGATATTGAGCCTGGGAACACTTCAAAGTCTCCTAAGTGAAATCCATAATTACTCAAAATTATTTGGTCAAATGATTCACACAGAAAAAACCCAATGAATGAAGAATGAAAAACTGTAAACTTCTTTTAATTGTGAAGTGACATGCTCATGAGTAGCAGAACACTACAATCTCCAAAGGATACTGAAGCTGAAAATCATCCTAAAGGCAGTGAAAAAGCTCATGGTTTATGTAAGTAGTTGGAAAATTCTATACACAAGGAATTATAAGGAAGTAGTGTAAAGGATGTCATAAAACAAGAATTCTTAGCCATTTTCATAACATGGATCCTCTCTAAGCTATATGGAGAAACTTGTGGACTTCTCAAATTAAAGTTTGTTGTCTTCATTCATAGTTGAAGAAAATGCTAAGCTTCAGTTAGAAATTATGGAAATAAAGATGTAATTCCCCCTTATAGAAGTTCATAGATTTCCTGAAATTTACTTATGGACCTTAGGTCCATAAGTTCCAAGTTAAGAATCTTGTGAAAAATGAAATTATGGGGGAAAAAAATAATAAATAATCCATGTTCGTTGGTTACCGTTATTCTAGTAACACCCAGAGTACTCAAGGAAAGAATTCAGAGTATTTAACTAGATTCCCTTGTAGGGACCTTATGGGAAGAATTTAAAAGGATTTTAGAGATTCAGTAATTCAAACTCTTATTTTATAGAGGTAGAATCTGAATTCAGATCTTCCTGATGTGGTGTCTGTTGCACACCATACTATCTGTCTCTGTCATTCAAGATGGGCTGGAAGAGTGCGCTGTGATTTATATCACTGGAAAGACTATCTGCATGCATAAGTTCATAATGGAATGAATTCTGTAGAAAGTGAAGGAAGAAAAACCTTTAAAAGAGAGTTTTTTTTTTTAACTGAATATTGTACTTTCTTCCAGTTACATGGAAAAACAATTTTTCAACATTCATTTTTAAAAATTTTGAGTTCCAAATTCTTTTCCTCTTTTCCTCGCCTTTCTCTCTTACTAAGAAGGCAAGCAATTTGAACATATTTACATGTTAGTCATGTTGTGAAAGAAAAAAAAAAAACAAGAAAAATAAAGAATGTTTTTTTAAAAAAAGTATACTTTGATTTGCATTCAGACTCTATTAGTTCTTTTTTTGGAGATAGACAGCATTTTTGATCATAAGTCATTAGTCTTTCAAATCTGTCTTGGATCATTGTATTGCTGAATATAGCTAAGTCATTCATAGTTTACCATCTTACAATATTGCTATTAATGTGTACTCATTTTCTAATTCTTTGCCACCACTAAAAACATCTACTCTTTGAATATACAGGACTTTTCCCTTTTTGTTGTTGTTTTGTACATCTCTTTGGGATACAGCCTAGTAGTGGTATTGCTGTGTCAAAGGGCATGCATAGTTTTATAGCTCTCTGGGCATACTTCCAAATTATTCTACAACTCCACCAATGGTGTATTAGTGGAATTTTTCTACATACCTTTAAAATTTGTCACTGCCCAATCAATTAGTCAATCTGATAGGTTTGTGGTGGTACAACAAAGTTGTTTTAATTTGCTTTTCTTTAATCTATAGTGATTTAGAACATTTTTTCATATGCCTATAGTCAGCTTTGATTACTTTGTCTGAAAAATGCCTATTAGATCCTTTGACCATTTATCAATTGAGGAATGGCTCTTATTATTTTTTTTAAAATAAATTTGATTCAGTTCTCCATGTATTTGAGAAATAAGGCCTTTTTCTAAGAAATTTGCTGTAAAACTTTTTTTCAGTTATGATTACTATATGTATATTTTCCCCCATACTATTTTCCCCTCTTATTCTACTTTCTCTCTCCTTTTACCCTGTCCATTCTCAAAAGTGTTTTAGTTCTGACTTTTACTTCTCCCAAATTGCTTTTTCTTTTTATCAGTCTTCTCCCCTCACCTTCTCTTATCCCCTTCCCCCCTTGACTTTCCTGTAAAGTAACATAAATTTTTATACCTGACTGAGGGTATAATTCCTGAGAGAGTTCTAAGACTTCAAATGAATATCTCACATTTCTATGGAGCTTTTAAGGTTACTAATCCCTTTCTTAAGGACAATACTGTGAAGTAAATCTTTATCCGTTTCATTGCTAAGGACATAATACGCCCAGGTTCACACAGCTACTATACATCTGGGCTGTAATGGAACTGAGTACTTCTGAATAGGTGATACAGTGAAAATGACAATGGCCTTGAAGTCAAAAGACATTAACCTAGGACATCCTGACTCTGAATCTAATGAGCTAAAAGATGTTTTTCTTTTCTTTTATTTCCTTTTTCTTTTTTTGTTCCCAGATCTCATTTTGCTATAGCAACTGAGCAGGGAAGGAGAAAGAAGCAGGATTCAAGCATCCAGGGTGTGCCAAGTGTGAAGGGGGACACAAAATAAACATGGAAGGTACATTAACAAATAGAAAACAGATTTAGATAGATTCCTGTAAATAGTTTCTTCTGCTGTCTGTGGGGCTTTTAACTTAATCTTCCACTAAGAAAATCAATCAGCATTTTAACAGTAAAATTCTGTCTCATACACAAATGGAATTTTAATCTTTTGTTTAAGCATGACTTAGTGTGCCTGGCTCCAGTCAGGGCAAAGGAAGAACAGCTCACTATGCAAGTTAACTGTTTTCTTTTTACCCAGGAAAAAGATTTGTCAAAGTATATCATCATTCTGAGTCTGACTTCTCAGTATGGTTTAGTGAATGCATTTATATTTCAGAATGAATTAATTCATATAAGAAAAGAAGAGCTGAATATGGTGAAAAGAGACCATGAGAAAAATTTAAGAAGTTGTTAGTCTGATCCAGTTTTGGAAAAAGATAAAATTCTACTGTGAGTTTTATTTAGGTTTTCTAAAATGCATTCAAAGTTTATTTTTGCTTTGATACTCAGTTAATTTGTATAAAACTCTCCACTTTAAGAAGAAAAATCATATTCATGTATTTGTCTGCTAAATAGATTATATAAATATGGAAAACAGAACACAGAATATAACATTTCACATATGTATGCATATATCAGTATATCTACATATAATTATGTATTGTTAATTTATATACAAATATGTACAACCAAAAAGATATGTATAATTATTTATATACATTGAGAGAGAGAAAAGGACACTCACATGAGAGTATATACACATCACTTTATGGTTAAATTCACCTTTAAGGATATAGTTTAAAGAAGACTGGTCATTATTTTGCTAAGTGGTAGAAAAGTGCTTTTAGAAACAGTCTTGATTTTTGTGACAGTAAATGTTTACAGTTTTATTGTAATAGTAACAAAACAAAAAATAAAACATAGTTCTTTAGTTCTTTACTATTTACAGAATGTCCTTCTTAAAAACAAAAACAAAAGAATTCCATGAGGAAGGTTGTAGAATTATTATTCCTATTTTAGAGATAAGGAAAATGAGGACTAAATGAAGTGAGGTAACTTGCCTAATTGCTAGCAATTAGAAGAGTTAAGATTTGAATCAAAATTTTCTGACTGCAAGAACAGAAATCTTTCCAAAATATCATAGTACTGATTGTTTTACAAGTCACAGGATCACCAATACTTACAGCAAAGAATAGAGCTAGAAGTGATTTTTAAAATGCAGATTAATGAATGAAAACTGTCAGAGCTAAATATACAATTCATACTATCAGCTAAGGAAACTGAAATCCCCCCAAGTCAAGTGATTTGCCCATGGAGAGACACAGCAGGAACTGGTAGAACTAAGTCTGATTTTCAATCTAAAGCTCTTTCCACTATAGTAAGGCAGCATCATTAGTAAGGTTACAAGTAAGTCAGCCTTTGTTGTAAGTAAACCACCAGAAGTAGATTGCATTGAAAAGATCCAAGAGGAAACTATGGAATTTTTTGTGTCTACAGTCAAAGGGAATTTTTTTTAAGTGGAGATGACTGATCCCTCAATTAACTAAAAAACCTTTTATTAATTGCATTATATGTACTAGGCATTGGGCATATAAAGACAAAATGAAGTAGCTTTTGTCTTCAAGGACATTAGCTCCCCCTCACTAACTAGTACCCATCTAAGTAAATGCAAGATAATTTTGGAAGAGGATGTGAAGAGGGAGGGTGGTACTCATAGGAAAGTCTCAAATAGGAGGTTGCTACCTCCTCAATTCTTTGAGTTGAGCTCTGAAGGAAGCTAGGAAATCTAAGAAGTGGAAATGTAGAGAAAGACTGCTAACGGAATGGAGCTGGCCTATGCAAAGAAAGAAAAGGAAATGTCTTTGGTGAGGAACAGAAAGAGAAACAGTTTGGTTGAATTGTCAAGAGACTGAAGGGAAACAGGATCATTGGATAAAAGAATATCCTTAAGCACATGAGAAAAAGATGGTTGAAATCAGATGTCTAAGTACTGAGGAGTCTATATTTTAGTCTAGAGGGCAATTGGGATTCACTATGGCTTTGTGAGTAGGGAATGACATGGTCCCACCTGTGCTTTGGGAAGATCACTTTGGAGGTTGTGTGTAACTAGGGAATTGGGGAGAGGAGAGGGTGACCAGTTTAGAAGACTTTTGAAAAGATGGAGGTACCAAGTCATTATTAATCAGAGAAATGCAAATTAAGACAACTCTGAGATACCACTACACACCTGTCAGATTGGCTAGAATGACAGGGAAAGATAATGTGGATGTTGGAGGGGATGTGGGAAAACAGGGACATTAATACATTGTTGGTGGAACTGTGAATATATCCAGCCATTCTGGAGAGCAATTTGGAACTATGCTCAAAAAGTTAGCAAACTGTGCATATCCTTTGATCCAGCAGTGCTATTACTAGGCTTATATTCCAAAGAGATCTTAAAGAAGGGAAAGGGATCTGTATGTGCAAGAATGTTTGTGGCAGGTCTCTTTTTAGTGGCCAGAAACTGGAAAATGAATGGATGCCCATCAATTGGAGAATGGCTGAATAAATTGTGGTATATGAATGTTATGGAATATTACTGTTCAGTAAGAAATGACCAACAGGATGATTTCAGAAAGGCCTGAACTGATGCTGAGTGAAACCAGTAGGGCCAGGAGATCATTATACACTTCAACATCTATACTATATGATGATCAATTCTGATAGACTTGGCCCTCTTCAGCAATGAGATGAACCAAATCAATTCCAATGGAGCAGTAATGAACTGAACCAGCTACGCCCAGCGAAAGAACTCTGGGAGATGACTAAGAACATTACATGGAATTCCCAATCCCTATATTTTTGCCTGCTTGCATTTTGGATTTCCTTCACAGACTAATTGTACAATATTTCAGAGTCCAATTCTTTTTGTACAGCAAAATAACGGTTTGGACATGTATACTTATTTTGTATTTAATTTATACTTTAACATATTTAACATCTACTGGTCATTCTGCTATCTAGGGGAGGGGGTAGGGGGAAAGGAGGGGAAAAATTGGAACAAAAGGTTTGGCAATTGTCAATGCTGTAAAATTACCCATGCATATAACTTATAAATAAAAAGCTATTAAAAAAAAAAAAAAAGAAAAGATGGAGGTAAAGCTAGCCAGCTACATGGTACAATGGATAGAGTGCTATATCTGAAAACAGGAAGATCTGAATTCAAATTTAGTCTCAAAATTTACTAGTCATGCCACTATATAGGTTATTTAATCTGTCTGCCTCAATTTCTTAAAAAGTAAAATGGGGATAATACCTATTTCCTAATGTTATGAGGGTTAAATGAAATAATATTTGTATAGCGCTTAGCAAAGTACTTAGCATATAGTATGTATTATATAAATGTTCAATATTAGTAAAAAGGTAATTTAACAATCAGAACATTTGGGTCTTAATCCTTGCTCTTCCACTAGTGACTTTGGACAAATCAATTCTCTTGGCTCCAGTTTCCTAATCTATAAAAAAAGGGGGTTAGACTAGATCAGGAGTTGGCAAACTACAATTTGCTGCCTGTTTTTATATGACCCTTCAACTAAAAGTAGAAATTATCCCTTGTGTCCACTGGCCATGGTCTACCAACCCCTGCACTATGTGGTCTTAGAAATTTCTTGAAGTTGGGAAATTCTTTATTCTAAAATCTCTTAAAGATTCTAAAATTCTGTTTTATGTGTTTAGTTTTCTCCCATCTCTGACATTCTGGCATTTCGTCTAGCTCTAACATACTATGCGCCTAAGATTCATAATAGCAATGAGGATTCCGTCTTTCCTGCCCCAAGTCATGTTTGTTCCATCATTCTTTACACCAGCTGCAATGTGTCCAATTTGCTCTGCTCCAATAATTTCTCATTCTCTGCCCTTCTAAAACATAAGAATGCCACAACCTGAAACAAAAATGATCCCACAGTGGTCACCTATAGTAGTCACAAAAAGCAATTATTTCAGATTTGTGATAACATTCCCTACAAAAACAAGTATCATTCTGAATTGGGGCTTGTCCTACTTATTGTCAACTCCATCTCAGCTTTACTGGAGAGCTTTCCTAAGCATAGAAGACAAGACTAATTATTCAAACTTTCAGGCATTTTTTTTTTTTTTTTTTTAAGCAAAGTAGTCCTAGAAAAATTCACTTTTGACACTTAAGGTGTGAAAACTCATTAAAATATTTTTAAAATTAAAGGAACAAAACCTAAAGATTTTCCTTCTGAGGCAGGAGGTTGCAATTTGCCTGACTCTGTGGAACATAAGCCCTAGGGACATAGCTCAATACTGAAAACTGAATGCTCTTCTATGAACTAATGCAAAAGTTCTGATACCATTGCCACAGAGTCCCTTGAATCTCTCCTGTTTCCATTTTCAATGCCACGAGTCTCTACATTTACCATCCACTTCCATTTCCCTTTTCTAATTCATTTTACTCTACCCCCATAATGTTCCTAGTGAATAGTTTTGATCATGTTAGTTCTCTTTGCTCAAAAATATTTATAATGCCCCTTGCCTATTGAATAAAGCTTTACCTCCAAAATTCTACTAGCCTAAACCCAAATATGTAACTTTTGAAGTCTTAGCTGATACATGTTAATATTCAAGGTAAATTGGTTGGCTTGCTTGCTAACATTGATCTCATCTCCAGTCCTATAACTGGAATTCTCTTCTTCTTCCCTTTATTCTTTAAGGGAGAGATGCAAAGTTCAATGGCTTGCAAAGAATCAGATTAAAATGTAATTAGGAAATGTTTAACAAAATAAAAATATAACATAGATAATGTTAATTTGTGTTTCTGTAAATCAATATCAATAATTTCAGGGATCCATTTCTATTTGAGTTTGATACCACTGATTTAAAGCATTCTCTTAACTTCAAAAGAAAACTAAGATGGTCTCTCTTTCCTGAAACCCTCCCTGATCTCCCAGCTAGAAGTAATTTCACCCACTTTAAGCTTCTCACAGCTTTTTATAATGGCTCTTCCCTTTTCATATTTCATATTCTTAAAATCACTATGTGTAAATGTTTTAAGGCCCTTAATAGATTGTAAACTCTGTCAAAATAGAGACCACCTCTTACTCTGGCCCACCCCATAAAGTGCCTAGTATAAGACTGTGTATATAACAGGGGTGTGTGTGTGTGTGTGTGTGTGTGTGTGTGTGTGTGTGTGTAAAGTTTGAAACTTGGTATTCCCAGGGAGAAGCAAATGAGGCCCCTCACGGGTTAGACATGTCTAATTCAATCCCCAATGAATAGTACTATAAGGTGCCTTTGGAGATTAATATAGAAGTAAGATCAGATGACAATGCCAAGCCAAAAAGGTTATATAAAGGAAAGATAGTGGCACTGTATTGTCCATGCTCCTCTAACAAGGTTTTTTAAACAAAACAAAACCAAAAAACTTTAGTTTCTCACTTACATATGGAATTTTATGTCTATTTATATTTTGCATTCAACATCCCATTTCATTTCCATAAATGGGTTAAGAGTATAAGTATCCTCACCTGATAGAAGAAAAATCTAAGACTTCATTCAAGAAATCAATTTATTTGTCTATAGTCACAAGATTAGAAAGTGAAAGAGTCAGAAATCAAACTCAAGATAAGGATCTGATTCCACTCTAATATTTCCCCTGAAATATCATAAAACAAAATTTTCAGCTTTTTAATCTCCCCTAGCTCATTAAAGGGTAGGAAAGTTTCACTTTTGTCTTTGTATCCCCAGTACACAGTACACTTCCTAGAACGGAGTAGATCCTGTATAAATATTTGTTGAATTGAATGGCTTTACACACCAGTATTCTCACTTTTGGCTCACTCCTAAGGAAACGGCAATCTCTCTAAGCTGGGAGAAACTGCTCTATCCATAAACAAGTTCTTATTTAATATTTAATTCATCCAGATTGCAATCCCCAGTAGCATATAAATGACAGAGAGGTAAAAGCCCTGGTCTTGGCCATTAGGGATCTGAAATCCAGGCCATTAATCCAAGATATAACTATCTTTTGGATAGTAACCAAGTCACTTGCTTCACCTTTTTGGTAGATATTTTCCCCACCTATAAAATTAGGGAACTGAACTAGACTGTCCTATTATAATGCCAGAGAAACTGAGTAAAACAGAGATTAGAGAACAATTTAATAGTTTATTAAATGGAGAGATTTACTGGGACCAAATGATCCATGTTTGGTTCCAGGGCTGAAGGAGACTATCGTCTCAAAGAATCCAGCCCTGAATATCAGACAGCAAGACTCTTTTATAGGGTAACAAGAACAATGACATAATAGGGGAGGTACCTGGATGGGGATAACCTAATGGTGGGAGGCACCTACGATGACATAATGGAAGGAGGTACTGGAGAGGTTACTGATATTCTAATGATGCCTAAAATGGATATAGACCTTTATCCGGTTAAACATTAAGAGGGAATGGTTATAACCTGAGGGAGAGTAACTGAATAGGACAATTAGAGAAACTGGGTAAAGACATTAAAAGGGAACTGTGGCACAACATGATGTTCTTAGAATTTCTAACTCTGCCATTCCATATTCTTAGGACTCTTCCGGCTCTACCATTCTACAGTTAGCCTACACTCCAAGATCTCTTTCAGCCTAAAAAAGTCTATAATTCTACTTGTTAAAAGCCAAGGTTGAGGCCTTTGAATATAACAGGTTCAGAGACTTCCTTACTTCACCAAAGCTCTTAAATTATAACCTGGTTCTGAGTCTACTGGGCCAATGATCTTATTGAATTCCCTAAATAGTTTATGATAGGAAAATTTTGCTATGAAAAAGTACTTTGCCTGAAGGATAATATATTTAGGGTTGGTAGAACAAGATTTTCCTGTTTACTGGGAAAAAAGGAGGAAGATTCCATGGGATGATTTACAAGGTGAGGGATATGACTTAACTGTATTATCAAAGGCCTAAGTTCAGAAGAGGTAGAATCTTGTTGCCTGGAAAATAGACTTTTGATTTTTTTCCAGCATTTATTTTTACCCAAGAATAATGTTTAAAACTACTATGTGTCTCTTCCTCATCAGCTCCTGAGTGCAATTAGAGCAAAATTCACAAAATTTTTCAGAAAGATTCCATAAGCACCACAGGGTTTTCAGCTCTTGGTTTTTCTACAGCTTTGTAAATAAACACTGCAGCATCTGCTATAGGACAGGTATTGTTGTGCCACAGTTCTCTTTTAATGTCCTGACCCAGTTCCTCTAATTGTCCTATTCAGTTGCTCTGCCTCAGGTTATAACCATTCCCTCTTAATGTTAGGATAAAGGTCTTATATCTTAGACCTTAGGTTATAATCATTCCCTCTCAATGTTTGATGGGATAAAGGTCTTTATCCATTTTAGACATCATTAGAATATCAGGAACTTCTCCAGTACTTCCCTCCATTATGTCATCCTAGGTACCTCCCTCATTATGTCATCGTTCTTGTAACCTTATAAAAGAATCTTGTATCTGACTTTCGCTGCTGGATTCTTGGAGAAGATCATTAGCCCTGGGACCAAACCATGGATCCATTTGGTCCCAATAAATCTCTCCCATTTAATAAATTATTAAATACTCTCTAATCCCCATCTTGCTCAGTTTCTCTGGCATTACAGTATCTGCCAGATTTCTTTTCTATGGAATTATAAAACAATATAGAATGTTAAGGCTGCCTGGAAACAATCTTCAAATCCAGAATACTGAGCACTTTTGCTTGAAGAAAACCAGGATGTCAAGGCTGCAAGTGGTCTTAGAGATCATCTAGAACAGTCTTCTCATTTATCATGAGAAAATGGAAATGGCTCATCCCAGATCAAAAAGTTAATAAGTAGCATTCATAATTAGAACCCAGGCCTTTTAAATCTTTTGACCAGTTGAAGAAGAAACAGAATTGATTACATTTTAATTTTAGCAAAGCATTCTTAATTAGCTCACTGGCATAATATACTGTGAGATTTTGGAATATAACAATGTACCCTTTTGAATATGGAAAAAAAATATGGACTCTTTTTTTTATTTTATTATTATTTTTTTAATTTTAATTTAATAATTACTTTATATTGACAGAATCCATGCCAGGGTAATTTTTTTTTACAACATTATCCCTTGCACTCATTTCTGTTCCGATTTTTTTCCCCTCCCTCCCTCCACCTCCTCCCCTAGATGGCAAGCAGTCCTTTATATGTTGAATATGTTGCAGTATATCCTAGATACAATATATGTTTGCCGAACCGAACAGTTCTCTTGTTGCATAGGGAGAATTGGATTCAGAAGGTATAAATAACTCGGGAAGAAAAACAAAAATGCAAATAGTTTACATTCGTTTCCCAGTGTTCTTTCTTTGGGTATAGCTGCTTTTGTCCGTCATTTATCAATTGAAACTCAGTTAGGTCTCTTTGTCAAAGAAATCCACTTCCATCAAAATATGTCCTCATACAATATCGTTGTCGAAGTGTATAATGATCTCCTGGTTCTGCTCATTTCACTTAGCATCAGTTCATGTAAGTCTCGCCAATCCTCTCTGTATTCATCCTGCTGGTCATTTCTTACAGAACAATAATATTCCATAACATTCATATACCACAATTTACCCAGCCATTCTCCAATTGATGGGCATCCATTCATTTTCCAGTTTCTAGCCACTACAAATAGGGCTGCTACAAACATCTTGGCACATACAGGTCCCTTTCCCTTCTTTAGTATTTCTTTGGGATATAAGCCCAATAGAAACACTGCTGGATCAAAGGGTATGCACAATTTGATAATTTTTTGGGCATAATTCCAGATTGCTCTCCAGAATGGTTGGATTCGTTCACAACTCCACCAACAATGCATTAGTGCCCCACTTTTCCCGCATCCCCTCCAACATTCATCATTATTTTTTCCTGTCCTCTTAGCCAATCTGACAGGTGTGTAGTGGTATCTCAGAGTTGTCTTAATTTGCATTTCTCTGATCAATAATGATTTGGAACACTTTCATATGAGTGGTAATAGTTTCAATTTCATCCTCTGAAAATTGTCTGTTCATATCCTTTGACCATTTATCAATTGGAGAATGGCTTGATTTCTTATAAATTTGAGTCAGTTCTCTATATATTTTGGAAATGAGGCCTTTATCAGAACCTTTAACTGTGAAGATGTTTTCCCAGTTTGTTGCTTCCCTTCTAATCTTGAAAAACATAGACTCTTGAGGCTAATGACAACAGTTCTTTCGGGCTTACTGGCAAACTGAAAATGAGGAATATTAAATCATTAGATGTGATGCCTTCTACTTTGCTTATTGGGTCATAAACATCTCCCATAAGAGTTAGAAAATCAATCTCTGTCTCTCTGTCTCTGTGTTTCTTATCTCTCTTTCATTCCTTTTCCTCTTTTTTGTCTCAGTTTCTCTCCCTTGTTATGCAAAGAACAAAGGAAGCCCAGAATGACTAGTAAATCACTTTTTAATTGGCATGTTAGAATCATATACTATTGAACATAGATGAGACCTAAAAACATAACTGAGAAATGGCATCAGGGAGTAAAGGAAAGGATGTGAAATTCTGAATGAGAGTAGCTAAATCTCAGTGCCAGCTCTGCTACCACATTAGCAGTCTGAATCAGGACAAAGTCATTTAATACCTATAGATCTCAGTTTCCTCAGCTGTGAAATGAGAGCTGGGCTATATTTAATTTAATAAATGTTCACTATTTGAATTAAATGGCTAACAAATATAATTAATGAGAGTAGAAAGAGCATTGCCTTTGGATTTCTGAAGATCGGGGTTCAACAGAAATTGAATAGCTATGCGACTACAGGGAAATCATTTAACTTCTTAGTGAGCTGGTAAGTTTCTATGACTATAAGTTGAAGATAAATTGCTCATCTGTGTCAAAAGAGAGAATTTTCATACTATTGGTTTCCTTCACTGATGATATCAGAAGTCTGAAACAAAACCCAAACAACAACAAAACTAATCTTCATGGCATGCTGATAAAGATAAAGGACAAAAAAATGAAAAAGCCTCATAAGCTTTAACTTGTTTTTCTTTTTAACTTTGTTGTTACTGTATAAATTATTATTCTGATTCTGCTCATTTCACTCCATAATACTTTATACAAGGCTTTCCAAGTTTCTCTAAAATTGTCCCTTTCATAATTTCTAACAGTACAATATTATTTCATTATACTCATATACCATTTGTTCTACTGTTTCCTGATTGATGGCCATTCCATTAGTTTCCAAGTCTTTGCCACTACAAAAAGTAATATTTATATTTGTATACATATGCCAACCCATTAAGTTTTTTTTTTTTTTATTTGGCTGAGGCAATTAGGGTGAAGTGACTTTCCCAGAACACACAGCTAGGAAGTGTCTGAGGCCAGATTTGAACTCAAATCCTCCTGACTTCAGGGCTGGTGCTCTGTGCCACTTAGCTGCCCTCTATTCATTTTTATAGATGAGGAAACTGATGCATAGCTTAATTGGCTTTCTTAAGAAGACATAGCTAGTAAATGACAAAGTCAAGATACCACCCAAGCTTAATCTTTTGACTCCAAATCTAATGTCCTTTATACTGCAGCAGAATTGATAACTAGGAAAGTTTGAGAAAGTTTATTGAGGAGAAACCTAAACTGAACCTTGAAGGAAAAGAAGGATTCTAGGAAGAGATCAAGATGGACCAAAGTCTATTTATATAGTTTATACCTAGAGGATGATTGTGCAAATATATGGAGCCAGAATACAGAATTCATAGTTCAAGGAACAACTAGTAGTGGTCCAGTTGGTTTATCATATAAAGTACATATGTGAAGGGAAATAAAATAAAAAGTTAGGAAAGGTAGTTTGGAGGAAGAATTTTAGAGTATCAACCTGAGAAAATTTTATTTTATCCTAGAAGCAACAGGGAGTCAAAATGGAATGTCAGAACCAGAAAACATATTGCCCAAAAAGGTAAATCAGAAGTGATTTGGGCTCAGGGAAGCTATGTATTTAGAGGAAAGGAAGAAATAGGCTCTTTCCTAAATGCCAACATGTCACATTAGTGAAATATGAGAAAAATATATTTAGATCATTAGCAGATTCTCTTCATTCTCCTTCCTTTTGCTGCTATCCAGTAATTTCACTTCTATTGAAATACTTCTGTAGGGAACTTGAAGACTAATAAAGATGTGAGCAAAAATTAATCAGTCATTACTTGAAGGTAGTGGGAACAGACTTCCTACTGTTGCCTAGGTTACCTGAACTTCTCACTTAAGGAATCAACTGTTCACTTCCCTTGTTTATCTTAATTAATCAAATTTATGCAAATTACCACTATCCCTCTCAATTCATCCCAGAATCATGGGGATGATTTATAAATTCCTCTGTAATCCATACCTACTTGAGGCAGGCAATGTAGTATATCAGAAATGATACTTACAATTATATTTCACTTTACAGTTTAGAAAATGCTTTACACATATATTTGATCTTCACAAAAACTTGTCAGGTAGATATATGTTAATATTCCCATTTTATGGATGAGGAAAATCAGACCCCGAATCATGAAACAAATTGGCCAAAGATGACAGATATCAGATTATAGCCCAGGATTTTGGATATTGGAGTTCTTGGGCGGCAGACATGGGTAGAGCTGAAAGAGAGACAGAAGCCTCAGTTCTAACACTAAGAAAGTGTCTTTCAGCACTTGTCACTTCATTTTTTAAAAATAAATTTAGTTTGCTTTATTTGTTAAATGGGGATGATAATATCTGCAATATCATCTCACAGGGTTATTGTGAAGAAAATGATATATACCTTATAAAGAACTTAAAAACTGTTATATTTTATAATAAAAAATAATTTTTTTTATAAATTAAAAAAATTTAATATATAAAATTATAAGTTTATATATAAAACTTATAAAGAAGTTTAAAACTTAGTAGTACTAAGAACAAATGCAATGGAAGCAGCCAGGAAGAACAGAAGCTGTTTACAAAGCTGAAAATAAAGCTGAAAATATTCTATTAGAAAAGATGTAAGTATAATGGTATTATTTGGTCTATTCAAAAGAAAGAAATCAGACCTGAGAATCTATTGATTTGATGATGAGAGACTGAAGAATGAGGATTAGCTCTTAGAGTGAATATAACTTTTTTCTTTTCTTTGTGTGTATAAAGAAATATTGCCCTGTTCTCTTGACTGACCTGGTTCTAGGTCAGATTTAGATTTTCATTTTTTCACTCTTTTTTAGATATTGGTTTCTATTTCACTTCCTTGAATAAATGAAAGAAGACTACATAGTTGGCAATTGCTAAGTTGCTGACTGAAATGTACTGTGGCTCATGGGCCACCAAACTTGTAGACAAAATCCTCAGTCTGCTTTCTAGCCTATATGGAAGAAAGAAGTCATTCATAGAAGCTTATATCATTTAACATTAAAGTATGTATTCCATTATCAGTCTATTCCTCTAATGGCATTTCTTTACTTTATGGGACTGGACCTCTGTTTTTCTAAACATGTAATATTATCAATCATTGTCCAAAAGGATCATGGAACATAGAATGTTGAGAGTTAGAAGGTATCTTGGAATGCAGGCTATAAGAGATGAAAGACATCTTATAATTTGATGTCAGAAATGAAAGGAATTTTTATCAATCTTTAGTCTAATCTTGTTATTTGATAAGGGAGGACACTAAGACCCCAAAGAGGTAGGGCCATTCAACCACTGTCATTTGGATGGTTAGTGGTAGAGTTTAAAACTGGAGTCTATGTCCATTTTCATTTTTCTACTACATGTTCAGTATTTGAGTGAGGATGCAGCAGGAGGTGATTAGTAAGGGAGAGGGTGAACAAGATATATAACCTTAAATAACAAAGAAACAAACAAACAAAAAGAAAAATAAATAGTGCTTAGTGGGACCAGATTTCAAACAATGCTCAAAAATAGTAATTATTAAAATTTTTTGGTACTAGTTAAAAAGTAGAGAAAACCAATCAAGAAGAAAAGGTACATAACATACAGAGGCAAATCAACGTAAAGTACAGAGTGGGATAAGGACTTGCTGTTTGACAAAACCACTGCAAAGTAGTATGACAGAAACTAGATCTATATTGATATTTCACACTATATATCAAAGTAATCTCTCTTCTTTGAGAGAAACAAAAAAGAAAGTATTTGTGTAGCTGTGGACAGCGGAAGAGTTCCTTCTGCATGAGTTTAATCAATTCTAGCAGGGAATGGTTAACTGGAGGAAAAAAAATCCTTGCAGCAAGACTTTCTGATAAACATTTCATATCCAAGAGATATAAGGAACATATTCACATGTGTGAGAAGAGTCATTCTTCAAGAGAGAAACAGTCATGGACCACCAAACTTGTAGACATAATCCTCAGTCTGCTTTCCAGCCTAAGTATACATTCTGGAAGAAAAGTTATTTATGGAAGGTTATGCCATTTAATATTAAAGTATATACTCCATTATCAGTCTTTTCTTCTAATGGCATCTTTTCACTTTATGGGACTGGGACCTCAAGAGATCATCAAAAACAGAACATGAAGTTTTCAAAGAAAAAATCCAAGTTATCAATAGTCATATGAAAAAATGCTCATAAGAACAAATTAACCTCCCCCCAATCAAATATCAAACTTGAAATCCTAAAAATAAAAGGAGAGATTAATAAAATTGAAAGTAAAAAAAAAACTATTGGATTAATAAATAAAACTAAGAGTTAATTTTATTAAAAAAAAAACAACAACAAAATTGATAAACCTTTAGTTAATCTGATTAGAAAAAAGAAAGAGGAATATCAAATTGTTAGTCTCAAAAGAGAAAAGGGAGAACTTTCCACCAATGAAGAGGAAATTAGAGCAACAATTAGGAGTTATTTTGCCCAACTTTATACCAATTTTATATATATTTATAAATTTGATAGCCTAAGTAAAATGGAGGAATACCTTCAAAAATATAGATTGCCCAGATTATCAGAAGAGGAAATAAATTACTTAAATAGTCCCATTTTAGAAAAAGAAATAGAACAAACTATTAATCAACTCTCTAAGAAAAAAATCTCCAGGGTCAGTCAGATGGATTCACATATGAATTCTACCAAACATTTAAAGAGCAATTAACTCTAATACGACATATATTATTTGAAAAAATAGGGAAAGGACTCCTATCAAATTCCTTTTATGACACAGACATGATACTGATCCTAAATCAGGAAGGATAAAAACAGAGAAAGAAAATTATAGACTAATTTCTCTAATGAATATTGATATAAAATTTTTAAATAAATATTAGCAAAAAGATTACAGGATAATACACCATAACCAAATAGGATTTATACCAGGAATGCAGTGTTTTCAATATTAGGAAAACTGTTAGCATAATTGACTACATCAATAACCAAACTAACAAAACCCATATGATTATCTCAATAGATGCAGAAAAAAACATTTGATAAAATCCAACACCCATTCCTATTAAAAACACTAGAATATAGGAATAAATGGACTTTTCTTTAAAACAATCAGTAGCATCTATTTAAAACCATCGTCATATGTAATGGGGATAAACTGGAACTATTTCCAATAAGATCAGGAGTTAAACAAGCTTGCCCACTATCATCATTACTATTCAATATTGTATTAGAAATGCTAGCTTTGACAATAAGAGAAGAAAAAGAGATCAAAGGAATTAGACTAGGTAATGAGAAAACCAAATTATCACTCTTTGAAGATGACATGATGATATACTTAAGAGAACCTAGAGAAATAACTAAAAACTATTAGAAGTAATCCACAACTTTAGCAAAATTGAAGAATACAAAATAAATCCACATAAATCATCAGCATTTTTATATATCACAAACAAAATCCAACAGCACAAGATACAAAGAGAAATTCCATTTAAAATAACTGTTGATAACATGAAATATTTGGGAATCTGTCTGCAAAGGGAAAGTCAGGAACTGTATGAGCAGAACTACAAAATATTTTCCACACAAATAAAGTCAGATCTAAACAATTGGAAAAATATCAAGTGCTCTTGGATAGGTCGAGTGAATATAATAAAGATGACAATACGATCTAAACTAATCTGTTTATTTAGTGCTATACCAATCAAACTCCCAAGAAACTATTTTACTGACCTAGAAAAAAATAACAACAAAATTCACCTGGAAGAACAAAAAGTCAAGAATTTCAAGGGAATTAATGGAAAAAAATGCAAATGAAGGTGGCTTACCTGTACCAGATATAAGACTATATTATAAAATAGTGCTCATCAAAACCATTTAGTACTGGCTAAGAAACAGACTAGTTGATCAGTGGAATAGGTTAGCTTCACAGGACAAAATAGTCAGTGACTATAGTAATCTAGTATTTGACTAACCCAAAGACCCCAGCTTTTGAGTAAGAATTCATTATTTGACAAAAAATGCTGGGAAAATCGGAAATTAGTATGGCAGAAACTAGGCATTGACCCACACCTAACACTGAATACCAAGATAAGGTCAAAATGAGTTCATGATTTAGACATAAAGAATGATATTATAAACAAATTAGAAGAACACAGGATAGTTTACTATCAGATCTGTGGAGGAGGAAAGAATTTGCGACAAAGAAGAACTAGAGACATGGCTGATCATAAAATAGATAATTTTGATTATATTAAGTTAAAGTTTTTGTACAAAACTAATGCAAATAAGATTATTAATGGAAAAACGTTTTTACAGCTAAAGATTCCAACAAAGGCCTCATTTCTAAAATACATAGAGAACTCACTCAAATTTATAAGAATTCAAGCCATTCTCCAATTGATAATGGTCAAATCTCCATAATGAATATTGATGCTAAAATCTTAAATAAGATATTAGCAAAAAGACTATGAAAATCATACCCAGGATAATACACCACGATCAAGTAGGATTTATACCAGGAATGCAGGGCTGGTTCAATATTAAGAAAACTATCAGTATAATTGGCCATATTAATAATCAAATTAACAAAAACCATATGATATCAATAGATGCAGAAAAAGCATTTGATAAAATCCAACATCCATTCCTATTAAAAACTCTTGAGAGTATAGGAATAAATGGACTTTTCCTTAAAATAATCAGTAGCATCTATTTAAAACCAGCAGTAAGCATCATATGTAATGGGGACAAACTGCAACCATTCCTAATAAGATCAGGAGAGAAACAAGGTTACCCACTATCACTGTTACTATTTAATATCATATTAGAAATGCTAGCTTTGGCAATAAGAGTTGAGAAAGAGATTAAAGGAATAAGAATAGGCAATAAGAAAACCAAATTATCACTCTATGCTGATGATATGATGGTATACTTAGAGAACCCCAGAGATTCTACTAAAAAGTTATTAGAAACAATCCACACCATTAGCAAGGTTGCAGGATACAAAATAAACCCACATAAGTCATCAGCATTCTTATATACCACTAACAAAACCCAACAGTTAGAGTTACAAAGAGAAATTCCATTTAAAGTAACTACTGACAGTATAAAATATTTAGGAATCTATCTGCCAAGGGAAAACCAGAAACTTTATGAGCAAAACTACAAAACACTTTCCACACAAATTAAGTCTGATCTAACCAACTGGAAAAATATTAAATGCTCTTGGATAGGGCGAGCAAATATAATAAAGATGACCATACTACCTAAACTAATCTATTTATTTAGTGCAATACCAATCAGACTCCCAAAAAACTATTTTGATGACCTAGAAAAAATAACAACAAAGTACATATAGAAAAACAAAAGGTCAAGAATTTCAAGGGAATTAATGAAAAAAAAATCAAATGAAGGTGGCCTAGCTGTACCAGATCTAAAATATATTATAAAACAGCAGTTACTAAAACCATCTGGTAATGGCTAAGAAATAAACTAGTTGATCAATGGAATAGGTTAGGGTCAAAGGACAAAACAGCTAATAACTTTAATAATTTAGTGTTTGACAAACCTAAAGACCCCAGTTTTGGGGATAAGAACACATTATTTGACAAAAATTGCTGGGAAAATTGGAAATTAGTATGGCAGAAACTAGGCATTGACTCACACTTAACACCGTATACCAAGATAAGGTCAAAATGGGTTCATGACCTAGGCATAAAGAATGAGATTATAAATAAATTGGAAGAGCATAGGATAGTTTACCTCTCAGACCTGTGGAAGAGGGAGAAATTTATGACCAAAGAAGAACTAGAGATCACTATTGACCACAAAACAGAAAATTTTGATTATATCAAATTGAAAAGTTTTTGTACAAACAAAACTAATGCAAACAAGATTAGAAAGGAAACAATAAACTGGGAAAACATTTTTACAGTCAAAGTTTCTGAAAAAGGCCTCATTTCCAAAACATATAGAGAGTTGACTCTAATTTATAAGAAATCAAGCCATTCTCCAATTGATAAATGGTCAAAGGATATGAACAGACAATTCTCAGATGAAGAAATAAAACTATTTCTAGTCATATGAAAATATGCTCCAAATCATTATTAATCAGAGAAATGCAAATTAAGACAACTCTGAGATACCACTACACACCTGTTCAGATTGGCTAGAATGACAGGGAAAGATAATGCAGAATATCGGAGGGGATGTGGGAAAACAGGGACACTGATACATCGTTGGTGGAATTGTGAACACATCCAGCCATTCTGGAGAGCAATTTGGAACTATGCTCAAAAAGTTATCAAACTGTGCACACCCTTTGATCCAGCAGTGTTTATACTGGGCTTATATCCCAAAAAGATACTAAAGAAGGGAAAGGGACCCATATGTGGCAAAGTGTTTGCAGCAGCCCTGTTTGTAGTGGCTAGAAGCTGGAAAATGAAAGGATGCCCATCAATTGGAGAATGGTTGAGTAAATTGTGGTATATGAATGTTATGGAATATTATTGTTCTGTAAGGAATGACCAGCAGGATGAATACAGAGAAGACTGGCGAGACTTACATGAACTGATGCTAAGTGAAACGAGCAGAACCAGGAGATCATTATATACCTCAACAACGATACTGTTTGAGGATATATTCTTATGGAAATGGATCTCTTCGATAAAGAGTTAATTCAGATCAAAGATGGATAGAAGCAACTACACCCAAAGAAAGAACACTGGTAAATGAATATAAACTGCTTGCATTTTTGTTTTTCTTCCCGGGTTATTTATACCTTCTGAATCCAATTCTCTCTGTGCAACAAGAGAACTGTTCGGTTCTGCACATATATATTGTATCTAGGATATACTATAACCTATTTAACATGTAAAGGACTGCTTGCCATCTGGGGGAGGGGGTGGAGGGAGGGAAGGGAAAAATCAGAACAGAAGTGAGTGCAAGGGATAATGTTGTAAAAAATTACCCTGGCATGGGTTCTGTCAATAAAAAGTTATTTAAAAAAAATTGATCATGGTAAAGGATATGAACAGACAATTTTCAGATGAAGAAATTGAAACTATTTCTAGTCATATGAAAAATTACTCTAAATCACTATTGATCAGGCAACTGCAAATTAAGATAACTCTGAGATATCACTATACACCTTTCAGATTGCCTAAGATGACAGGAAAAGATAATGCTGAATATTGGAGGGAATGTAGGAAAACTGGGACACTGAATACATTGTTGCTGGAACTGTGAACGGATCCAACCATTCTGGAGAGCAATTTGAAACTATACTCAAAAAGTTATCAAATTGGGCATACCCTTTGATCCAGCATATATCCTAAGGCACTTACATTACAAAAACTGTCTTTAAGAACAGAGAGGTTGAACACCTTAAATGATTTCCAAAAATTAATAGGAGATATCCAATGGATGCGTCCAGTATTAGGTTTAACTACCAATCAATTGCAACCCCTATATGACATTTTAAGGGGAGACACTGCTTTAAATTCACCACGCCAGCTTACAAAAGAAGCTCAAGAGGCTTTGAGAGAAGGTGAACTGGCTTTATCCAATGTAGTTGAAAGAGTAACTCAAAAACCCTTGGAAATATCAGTTTTTGTTACGAAAGAAGCACCCATAGCAGTCCTTCATCAAGGAGACAGTGTGATAGAGTGGGTGAACCTCCCAGCACAACCAGAACAAAGCCTTACGCCTTACCCAGTGCTTGTGGCTAGGATTCTATTAAAGGCCATTAAGCAAGCAGTACAATTATCTGGGACAAGACCTGACAAGATATACACCTTTTATACAAATGCACAAATTAATGTATGCTGTGAAACCATCCCAGAGTGGCAAATTTTATTGGCCATGGCTCCAAATTTTGCACATGGATCTCCATTAAAGATAACCAGACTACTGCATAATTGGCAATGGATTTTTGAGGAGAAGGTTTCTAAGGTTCCTCTTGAAGGACCAACTATTTTTACAGACGCAGCCAAACAAAATATTTGTGCTGTATACTCTCATGATTTAACCGTAAAAAGAGTAGTCAGAACTCCTTTTCAGTCCACTCAGCGGAACAAATTATATGCGATCATGCTAGCTCTCACTTATTACCCAGGCGACATAAATATAATATCTGATTCAGCCTATTCAGTAGGTGTGGTACAAAGAATTGCCACAGCCCAAATAAAATTTGCAGTTTCTAATATATATCAGCTCTTTAAGGAACTTCAAGAGCAAGTGAGAAAGCATCCAGGAAAGATTTATATCCTGCATGGCCACTCACAGTGGACTTCCAGGTCCTATTTTTGATGGAAATTCAAAGGCAGATAGCCTTTTAACTATGTTGGCCAGTACGCCTTTATTTCAGGAGGCCCAGGAATCCCATTCTAAATACCATCAGGCTGCTCAAGCTTTGCACTTACAATTTGGGATTACAAAAGAAGCTAGGAGCATAGTAAAAAGCTGTACAGCTTGCCTTCCCTTCCACGCTCCTACACTGCCTCCAGGGAAGAACCCTCGTGGTCTGAGACCCAATGAAATCTGGCAAATGGATGTGACCCATTATAAATCTTTTGGTCATCTGTCTTTTATCCACGTTGTGGTAGACACCTTTTCAGGAAAATTTGGAAAGGCCTACCAGAAGGTTGGCCATTGAGTGGTTATTTTTTCATTCACAGCAATTCATTAAGATTGTATGCTGAAATGATGTTCTGATCTGCATTAGTAGACCAAATACTACACTGATAAAATCAGAGATCCTAGAAGTATTGAATATTCTTCAGTGGCATTTCTGTTCCCAGTGGCTAGGGACAATACTCTCCTATCCCCCATGAAACCACAGTTAAGGGCATATGGGGATTGGAGGGGTTCTAACTTACATGGGATTTACATATGGAAGCTATCATATTTCAAAGCTTATTTGTCATCCTTTGCTACACAGCACCCCCTCTACCACTAGCAAGCAGGTCTTACCAAAGGTATTTGGGAGTTTTAAATTTGGGAGAAGTCTCAGATCTCACTCAAGTTCCATTATTATGACAGAGCCACAGGGGATAGAAAGATACTTGGAACCTCCCTTATTCTAGTTTCATCTCCAATATTCTCTACTATGTTTGCTTAAGCCTTTTTGTAGCAAATACTACCCATCTGTGTTGAATTAAAGCTTTAAGACGATGAGAAATAGGGAAGGTAGGTGGCACAGTGGATAGAGCATACTGAGAAATATCTATAAAGGAGGAGTTGAAGCTGTGAGATCTTTCTGCTTGTGCCCCTAAGCTTAAGCTGAACCATAACTTGGAAGATGGCTGTGTCAATTAATTCTCTGCATGGAACTCTGGAATCTTATATAAAAAGTGAATTTATATTGGTGAATTTTTTTACAAGGAAGAAAGAACCCTCTAAAAGCAACAAGGATTTTAGCTTCTTGGTACCCAAGGATTAAAATCAGTTATGTTTTTAAAAAACAAAAACAAAAAACTTTTTCAAGGAAAAAGAGCAGTGAACTACGAATCTTAAGATCTGGGTTCAAATCACTTCACTTCTCTGGGCCTCATATTCCTCTTCTATAATAATGACATCATATGTATTAAATGTTTTACACTTTAGAAAGCTCTTTTTGATCATACTGACCTGTGAAGGTAGTGTCATTCTAACTTAACAGACAGGACAAGGAAACTGAGACTATGGGAGCCTCTCAGATCAAGTGTTTATATTTAGGTCTTGACTCCAAAGTCAGTTCTTTTTCTATTATATAGTGTAATCCCTGTAAAACTGACCAGAGGATTTCTGAGAACCCCATCACCTCTAAAATTTTATGTTTTGTTTTCTAATAAGATTCTTATATCATACCCTTTGTGTTTGAACAGTGCATCTGATTTTTAGAATTAAATCAGATCTATGCTATTGAAAACAAGAAGTCTGGATGAAACAATTTATAAAATTAAGATCCATCACATTCTTAAGTTTCCTTCAGCTTTAATATTCTAAGACCCTGAGTGTACTTATTAACAATGTTTTGTGCAGCACAAGGGTTAATTCTTTTCATTGTGCAAATCTGCTTTGAATTTATGGAGTGTTTTGATTTTGAATTCACAATGTATATCTTTAATTGCTTTGAATTTGGATAATTTCATACTGTTTATTTTCTAACAGCAGTGGTTTATGCATATCAACAAAACTATTGCCCTCCTAGGAGATGGTTGAACAATCTCCTTTATAAAAGATAATTCCTTGTTTTAATATTTTAATCTCTGCTGATTATTTTACATATCTAGGCACTATGGTGGACAGTAGAGTGGCACAATGGATAAGAGAACTGGGCCTAGAGTTAAGATGACTCATTTTCCTGAGTTCAAAGCTGGCCTGAGACATTTACTAGTTGTGTGATCCTGGGCAAGTCACAATCCTGTTTGCCTCAGTTTTCTCATCTATAAAATGAGCTAGAAGAAAAGCTGGCAAACACTCTAATACCTTTGCCAAGAAAATTCCAAATACAAGGAGCAGTGAGGTGGTACAATGGATATAGAATTGGTCCTGAGTTCAGGAATAGGAAGACCTGAATTCAAATTCAGTTTCAGACACTTGACACTTAGTAGCTTGACCTGAGCAAGTCAGTTAATCTGGACTACCTTGTGAAAACAAACAAACAAACTCAAATGGGGTTACAAAGAGTCAACCACCACTGAAATGACTAAACAACAAAGGCAATATGTTATAGCTAAAAGAATATTAGGTTTGAAGTTAGGAGATCTGAACTCTTGTTCCTGCCCTACTGTTAATTCATTTTGTAAACTTAAGCAAATCTATTTCCACCTCCTGGCTTCTTTTAAGCCCTGGTTAAAAATTGACCTTTTTGCAGGAAATCTTTGCCAAGCTTCCTTAATTCCAGTGCCTTCCATATGTTGATTACTTTTGATTTATCCTGCTTGCACATAGTTGTTTGTATGCTATCTCCCCCTCATGAACTCATGAGCTCCTTGAAAGCAGGGACTGCCTTTTGGCTTTGTTTGTATTTCTAGAATATTACAGTGCGTAATATTACAGGCACTGTAGGCACCTAATGTTTACTTAATGCTTTACCTGTAAAATGAGTGATTTGAGTTAGAGAATCTAGAAGGTCCTTTTAGGGTTTAGTATTATATCATAAATAAAAGAACGAAGCTTTAGAAAAAGTTTAACTCAAACTATCTTAAAATACATATCTCCAAGGTCACTTTTGACTAGAATATCAATACAACTTTGGACTAGTAGACCCTCTCTGGTGGAGATTTATAAACTGTAGCACAGATTCATCCTAGTGCAGAATTTATTAGAATGGTGTACAAATTTTGTGCCATCCATGGGATCACTCAATCTTTTCACAAATATTTTCAATGAAAGATAACTCATTACCTTCCCCAAAGAAGAATATTCCATTTTTAGACTCCTCTGAGTTTTTTACATGGAGTCAAAAATCTTCCTCTGCAATTCCTACCCATTGTTTCTAGTTTTGATCTCAAGGGCAAAAAAAAAAAAAAAAATCTAAAATCCCCTTCAAATATCTGAACACAACAATCACATACTACTTTTAGGGAAGGCAAAATTGAATTTTAGTTTTCAAGAAGTTTCTATATTAACCTCTGAAGGAGATAAAAGCATAAGGGACTACTACAAGGATTTTACTTTGATAAATTGCCTGAGGTTCTTGTTGCCAAGAGTTTTATTCACTTCTCCCATTAGGACCAAAGGCAGAGGATGAGTTGGTAAGTTTCAATGATTGCTTGTGAAATTAAATTACTGATCAGGAACATTTATTGACTTTTGAAAATAAATTTTTCACAGGTGATTGGCTGAATATAGTTATATAATATGTTATCTAATTGACCTTATGTCAAATATCTTTAGAGTTAATACAGTAAGTGCTCATAAACTATTTCAGGGCATGAAACAGAATGTGCAATGAGTTCTATATTTTTGGTAGCTGGTTCAAAAAGAAATAGTTGCATAATTCCTTTAAGGCTTCATTGAATAAGACCTATCACAAACTAATTAAATTGTAACAGTTTCACATATTGATTTCTAACTCTGACTAGTATCTAATTTATTGACCCAAGAGGCAAAGTTGATTCTCATGAGCAAGTCAAATATATATTCACTTTAAAAGATATTATATCGTAGAGAGCAGGATCAATAGCAGTTTCATGTTAAATAAACTTTAAAGAGAATATGTTTACAAGGTGACTTCCTTGTTAAATGGATCTTTTTAAAAGGTGTGTTCTATCACTTCATTTCCCAGGTCTAGTGACCAAAACAATTTTCTCCTAAGAACCATGATGTACTGAAAAGGGCATCTGTTCAGAAGACAATCTGAAATCATTCAGAAGAGTCCTAGCTCCATTACTTAGTAGCCATGAGAACTTGGACAAGTCATTTTATCCCTAAGATCCAGTTCCCTCATCTAAAAGATGGAAATAATAGTATTCATACTACCTGCCACTCATGGTAGTATAAAGAAAATGCTTTATGAATGTGAGCTATGATTATTTGAAATAGATTGATAATTTGTAGAATAGAAAATGAAAGAGGCATTTAGAGTAGTCTTTAAAGGGGAGCATAATGCCTCAAATCTTTCATGCTCACTATTTAAAGAGGCAGTAGACAAGAGCCTATTAAATACTAAAGTTTGAGCTGTCACCTCATTTTCCAAGGAGAGAATCTCCTTTCTCCAAGTTAAGAAGTCTGCCACATGCAAAGTATGCTTCCTTCCTGGGTAAAAGGCATTGTGACAGTGTCCAGGATAATAATGTAATTATGAGAAGCTAAGTTATGCCTGGTAACCTCAGTTATTCTCCTAGTTCCATGTGATCTTGTGCAAGGTAGTTCAGTTCTGGGTCTCAGATTCCTCTTGTAAAAAATAAGGCTGTTAGAGACAAAGTGATTTCTAAGCTCTTGAGGCTTTGATATCTATGATTATTTACATTCCACTTATGAAAGCCAAAAGGAAGATTTTTTTAGAATCAAACAAGTGAATTGAGGCAGGGAGGGGTCTCAATGATGGCTTGAAATCAGAAAGATCTGAGTTCAAATGAACCTCAAATACAATAGTTGTATATCCTTGGGCAAGTTACAACCTTTGTTTCAGTTTCCTAATCTGTAAAATACGATAATAATAGTACCTACTTCACAAGGTTGTTGTGAGGATAAAAAGAGATATTTTAAAAAGTGCTTTGCAAATCTTACCATGCTATATAAATATATAATTTGTATTATCATCATTGTTAAGTCAGAGATGAAAGGAACCTTAAAGGTATCCTAAATCCTACTCTTTACTTTCCTACTTGGATCTGGAGAACAGAATCCAGACCAATGGGAGAGGATTATCAGGCCATTCCACATAAAGAAGAATTTCTCAATATTGACTTGCTGCCCAACAATGAAATTGTGAGGTTCACAAGATAGCAAGATCCCTGACCTTAAGGGGTTCAGAAGCCAGATAGCCTATTCTTGAGGATGTTCACCTAGATAAAGCAGGGGTTTGGGGTCTTCTGATGAAACCCATGGATCCCTTCTCAGAATGTTTTGAAAACCAAAAAATATATAAAATTACAAAGGAAATCCAACATACTGAAAGAATTATTAAAATAAATTCTCAAAACAAATTCACAGATCACAAAGTAAGAACTGAGAAGAATTCAACAATCAGTACAGTGAATTGGACTAAGATGACCTCTAAAGATCCAACTCCAACATTAAATGACCAATATAATGCCTTTATTATAGAGAATGTACCTTCCCTTTAAAAATTCCTCAACAAGGAGAAAGTCAGCCTCTCTTTTAATACCTCTAGTAACAAGGAACTTGCCATCTCCTAATACTAACTATTCTGATGCTGGACAACTCTGATTTTTAAGAAGTCTTTCACTAATATTAAGTTTAAATTTTCTTCCTTACAAATTCCATCCATTGCTTTTTTTAGTCTATTTTCTCTTTCATATCAATCAATAAACATTAATTAAACGCTACTTAATATGACAAATAACTAATCATAACTTCTATAAATATTTTCTTTTCCAAATAAACCATCAACATAATGTTAAGTGAATTCTTCTATGTCATAATTTTGAGTGTCATTATTATCCTTTAACTTTTCAAAATCCATCTTAAAATGTGGCTCACTGAATTACTACATAACATTCCAAACATATGGATGCATAGTATACTGCATCAGGGTATACATCCAAGGTATTTTATTGTTTATTTTTTAAAAAGTGATAATTTGCTTTAAGATCCAGTCAAAAGGGGCATTAATTTTATTCAATAAAACAAAGACACTAAAATTTAGCTAAACTTATTTTTAAATTAACAACTAAACTAAGTAAAGTTTTTTTAAAAAATACAAACTTAAGATGAGACAGAATACCAACTTATAAGCAGGCAGGAAACAGGCCATTTTGCTTTCTTGAGACAATTAAAAGAAATCTGAAGTCTCTTTTCCATGACAGCCTTTCAAATTTTTGAAGACAAAAATAACTGTCTTTTTGGAATAGGAGAAATAGAGAAGGTGGTATTTTATAGGTTGAATTAAACTTGGATTCTCAAGTTCATTTAATTTCCATCCTCTTTATCTTTAACCAAATAAGTTAATTCAAATGAATTAAAACAGATGTTTCTTTATATTTCTGTCCTAGAGAATGAGACATCACCCTTCAGATTTTATGAACAGAAATTGCATAATAACATCATTAAAATTAAATGACAAAGCCAATTCTTGTTCAAAGGACAAAATCATAAGTTAGTGAAGGTATTATTGGATGCTATATTTCTTGGTTTGTTTTTCACACTATTAGTTTCCAAACAACTCTTTTTTACATAATAGTTCAAAACAGGTAAGACTGCAAAGTGCTGAATGGATTAGTAAAAGACATAGAACACAGAAGATTTATCTGATTGGAATGAAAAGGGTCAAAGAATAGAAAAAAAAGATAAACTGAAAAAAGCCCACATCAATCAGGTATATTTTTCATATTTTGCTTAGTGATAAGTCTGAAAAATACATTAAAACATATTAGACAGAATGTGAAACATATAACATACCTGAAAGGAATCTGATTTAGAACATACTGTAAAAAGTCTGAAAGAACATTAGAAGCAATTTAGTTTCTCCCCATTTCTAGAGAAGAAGAAGAACCTAAGGATCAGGGGAGCAAAGTAACCTAATTAAATAGCAAGAATTGTGACAAAACTCTCAGTTCTTCATTTTTAGTCCAGAGTTTTCATATGTCATGCTGCAGAAAATGTAACTAAGGGAACACTTTTCTGCACTTCACTGGGGATTAAAGGATGAGGGGAAAATGCAAAAATGTATAAGCAATATTTACAGAGCATTTAGTTTCCAAGAAATGGTTTTTTGTTTTTTTTCAAGAAATGTTTGTCAAAGATCATTTAGAAGTGATAATGTTCAAAACATCTGTAGATCATTACTGAACAACAGGAAAAATCAAGTTTTCTATTACAAACACCATTAATAGTGTGTGAAGAAAAATATTAAAACCACATGCTTGATAGGAACTGTATTCCAAACACTCTCTCTTTCATGAGATCCATTTATCCATAATGTTTAAACCCACACACTTGAATTAAACTAATTGGACCTTTGGGGGGGGGGGGACTTCTTCTGATGTCACTTTTCAAACACTGGCACCTCTAGTTCCACAATCATTAACAATTCCAGTGCTTGAAGTAAAATTATAAAAGTTATTTTAGAAGTTCAAAAGAGAACCTTTCACACCAGCCTAACCATTGGTAATTATCCTTTTCTTTAAAAAAATTTTCTTCTTATTATATATTTAAACATCAAAACCAAGAATATTTCAATCTTCACAGAAAAAAATGATGTATGTATACGAAACTGTGAATTTTTGTTACATACAGTCTGTCTTTCTTCCCCTCTACATACTGGTTGATTTTTAAAAAAAAATATGATTAAATGTAACATAGTAATTCAAACATTGGATTGCTTATCTGTATCCCTGTTGAACTTCTTTCTGTTCTTCTATTTTTTTAAAACAAGATTAATTGGTGCTATCTTCTTTCTTTTCCTTTTTTTAGCATTACTATCACTATTCTCCAACTTTCCCATTCCGAAGAAAGAAAAATATGACTTCTTCCTTGGAAGGACTAGCTGTAATTGTTGAAAACAAATTTACATATTGCCCATCTCAATATCAATATTTCATTTTTTGCCTTTATTAAGAACTTCTCTGCCAAAAGATGGAAAACAAGACTTACTTTCAGTTTTTTTGGAATCATAAGTGGACACTGCATTTATCACATTACTTTAAATCTTTCACAGTTATTCCTCTTTACCACGTAATTATTTTATAAATCTGTCCCCACTGACAATTATTGTAAAACTTTGCTTTAGCAAAGCAGTGAAAAGAAAGCAAATGTTCTAGACTCTAGGGTCCTTTTCAGGTCTGATTCTATATTCTTTGGTTCCTTCTTGATCTCACATTCTATGTTCCATGTTCCTTTTAAAAAATATTTATTTTTAATACACATTGCTTTATGAATCATGTTGGGAGAGAAAAATCAGAGCAAAAGGGAAAAACCATAGGAGAGGAAAAAAAAAAAAACAGAAAAAAGAAGTAAACATAGCATGTGTTGATTTATGTTCAATCTCCATAGTTCTTTTTCTGGATGCAGATGGCATTTTCTGTCTAGTCTATTGCAATTGCTTTGGATCCCTGAATCACTGAAAAGAACCAAGTCTTTCATAGTTGATCATCACATATTCTTGCTATTATTGTGTACAATATATTCCTGGTTCTGCTTGTTCCACTCAACATCAGTTCTTGTAAAATTTTCCAGGTCTTGGCTTGTTCCAGCTTCTGGATCAAGCTGGAATCAGCTTGTCTATGTTCCATGTTCTAAGGGTTCTCCCTTTGCTGACATATTAAGATTTCTCAGGAAGGATCCAACAGCTGAAGAAGATAATCTTTTAAGTTGAGCTGATTTCTTTTTTTTTATCCTAATGTTAATTTTTATTTTACTTAATTAAATGACACCAATGTTTATCCTATATATAATTCTTATTGAAGTAGTTTTTAGCTTGCTTAAAGTGTGACTGAAATACATTCCATTAGGCATGAGCCACCAGAAAAGAAATGAGGCTCTAATATAGTTGAAGTCCAATGGAAAGAGAAAGGAAAATTTGATTGAATAGCTGAATGACAGTTAAATCTGCCCTTTCAGATAACAATTTATAAAACAGAATTATAAAGAAAAACAGTTATGAAAGACTTAAAAACTCTAATACAATGATAAACCATGATTCTCAAGGACCAAAAATGAAACTAATTACCTTTTGCTGACAAAGATGGGTTGGAACAAAGATGTAGGATAAGACATACATTTTTCGGACAATGCCAATTGGGAATCTGTTTTGCTTGACTATATATGTTAGGAAAGTTTTTTTCCTTGTGAATTTTTTTTCTTTAAAAATTTTTTTAAATCTAATATAGGTATACATATTTATACAATTATCTTGCTGCACAAGAAAAATCAGATCAAAAAAGGAAAAAATGAGAAAAAATAAAATTAAAGCAAACAACAACAAAAGAAGTGAAAATGCTATGTTGCGATCCACACTCAGTTTCCAAAGTTCTCTCTGGATGTAGATGGCTCTCATCATCACAAGATCATTGCAACTGGCCTGAATCATCTCATTGTTGAGAACAGCCATGTCCATCAGAATTGATCACTGTATAATCCTGCTGTTACCATGTACAATAATCTCTTGGTTCTGTTCATTTCATTTAGCATCAGTTTATTTAAGTCTCTCCAGGTCTCTCTGAAATCATCCATATTATAGAACAATAATATTGTATAACATTCATATACCATAACTTATTCAGTCATTCTCTGACATCCATTTGGTTTCCAGTTTCTAGACACTATAAAAAGGGCTGCCACAAACATTTTTGCACATGTGGGTCCCTTTCCCTTCTTTAAGTTTTCTTTGGGATATAACCATTCCTAGATCAGAGGGAAGTTGAGCTAATTTCAAATGCACTGTTCCTGGGGAACTGGCAAAAAATGAAAAGGAAATAAAAATTACCAAAGTTGTCTTCAGAGAACAATAGCTCATCATAGTCACACGCATACATCTTTTCTCACTATCCCTTTATAAGACTGTAAATATATAGTCCTTCCCATCTTCCCATTGCTTAGCCCACTATTTGCCATACAGTAGTTAAACCTTTAATAAATGTTTCTTGACTTATTAACTGAGTCTTCCTTTGTTCTAAATTTCTTGCAATCTGACTTCCATTCTCAGCATTCCACTGAACCTATTCTCTTTAAACGTACTAATAAACTCAATTGCCTAATCTAAAGGTGTTTTTTTTTTCCCTCCCCTCATTCCTTTCCTTTCTGGACCCTTCTACAGTATTGGAACTACTGAAAGCTTGAATTCTTACCTCTGTGTCACTGTTCTTTCTTAGTTCTCCTTCTATTTATCTGACTTGTCTCCTTTGTTGGATCCTTAACCAAATCAATCCCATTAATTGGGAGCATCTGAAAGTCGTTCTAGGCTTTGTTCTTTTCTCTACATATTTTATAACTTGATAATCTTATCATCTCCCATGGGTGCAATTATTATCTTTAAGATAATAATTTCCATATTCAATTATCTTATCTTGCTATCTTTCTACTTATCAAAATCCTTATTCTGAATCACAACTGTCTACTAAGAAATTTTGAAATTATTGTTCATTTAGCATCTCAAGCTCCAGGTGTAAAACATCTAATTTATATTTTCCTTCAAAACTTTCCCTCTTCTGAACTTCCCTATTACTTTTGAATGTAACTCTATTTTTCTAGTCACCCAAATTTGTAATATTGGTATCATTCTCTATTTTTAACTTTCTTCACTCAACACAGCCAAATAGTTATCAAATCTTGTCACTGACATCTTGACATCTCTCATGTATGTCTCTTTCCACTCACAAAGGAACACCCTAGTTTAATCCCTCATTACTTCTCACTTGAACTATTCCTATAGTTTTCTAATTGGTTTCCCTGCCTCAAGTCTATTCCTACTTCTAATTCATCTTAGAGACAACTGCCAAAGTGATTTAAAATAAAAGTTTCTATTGAGTTTAAACACACACACACACACACACACACACAAAAAGCATATCCATATACACAGTAGGATACAAAATGACTGTTTATGAAACCACAAATCACCATTTGAAACTGCTTACTTTTTAAAGTCCATAGACACAAATATAATAATAATAAATTGCACATAATGCTTTCTAGGATTGTTTGTTTGAGCTTCTGTCCATATTTCCTTCTGTCCCTTTCAGTGTATAGAAAACTGATTCAAAGTCCTCCTTCCTTTTTGGTATCACTATTACTATTCTCCCAACCCCTCCAAAGTGATTTTCCTAAAATGCAGATCTAACTATCCCTCGCTGGTCATTCCTTTGTGCAATAAATTTTAGTAACTATCTTATCTCTAGTTATTAAATATCAACTACTGTTTCGCATAGTACCATTCATATGGATGCTTCCAGTCTGATTATACATTGGTTCCTCTCTCTATACTCTACAAACAGCCATTCTGCTGGTGTCTCTTTTTGCCTTTGCATTGGCTGTCTCTCACATTCGATTACTCTTCTTATTTACCTCATTACTTTTTAGAGTCAACCAACTTTCCTCCCCCCCCCCCCCTTCATTTCAAGATAACTTAAATGCCACCTTCTATAGAAGGCTTTTTTGGGACCTTTCTCTCATGATCTCAAATCTTTCCTTCAATAATGTCTTCTCCTTTCTTAACATTGTATCTAATCAACAACTATATATAAATATATACATACAAAATAATCAAGTTATATATAAGTACATATATTCATATATTTTTGTATTTATGCACATATTTCTTTTTTGTTACATAAGCTCCTTGAGCAGGATTTTTTTTTGGTTTTTCTTCATATCTCAAACACTTAGCACAGTCCCTGGCACATAGTAAGGGTTGAATTTGTTCAATGAATGGTAGTAACACAAGTCATACTACTATTTATTACTATCTCTGACAAGGAAAGGGACATTTGAAATCCATACTTCTGTGAAATGTCCCTTTCCTTGTCAGAGGTAGTAATGGATTTCAGAGTTGGCAGACACTTGAAAAAACAGATGGCATAACACTTATTCCCAAAAGAATCCTTTCTAACTATGCCCAAAGGGCCATCAAATTATACATATCCTTTGATCCATCAGTGTCTCTACTGGATCTATATCCCAAAGAGATCATAAAAAAGGGAAAAGGACCTACATGTGCAAACATGTTTGTAGCAGTCCTTTTTGTAGTGGCAAGAAACTGGAGACTGAGTGGATGCTCATCAGCTGGGGAATGGCTGAATAAGTTATGGTAATTGAATGTTATAGAATATTATTGCTCTATAAGAAACAACCATCAGGATGATTTAATAAAAAAGGCCTATAGAGGCTCACATGAACTGATGCTAAATGAAGTGAGTAGAACCAAGAGAACATTGTACACAGCAACAGCAAGATTATACGATGATCAGCTCTGATGAACTTGGCTCTTTTCAACAATGAGGTGATTCAAACCAATTTCAATAGATTGTTTTTTTTTTTTTTAATTTAAAAAATGTCAACACTGACCCTTGCAAAACTTTTTGTTCCAAATTTTTCCCTGCTTCCCCCCACCCTCTCCCCTGGATGGCAGGTAGTCCAATACATATTAAATATATTTATACAGTCACCTTGTTGCACAAGAAAAATCGGATCAAGAAGAAAAAATAAATCTGAGAAAGAAAACAAAATGCAAGAAAATATCAACAGAAAGAGTGAAAATGCTATGTTGTGTTCCATACTCAGTTCCCACAGTCCTCTCTGGGTAGATGGCTCTCTTCATCACTGAACAAATTGGAACTGGTTTGAATCATCTCACTGTTGAGGAGAACCACATCCATCAAAACTGATCGTCATATAGTTTTGTTGTTGTTGTGTATAATGATCTCCTGGTTCTGCTCATTTCACTTAGCATCAGATAATGTAAGTCTCTCCAGGCCTCTCTTTATTCATCCTGCTGGCCATTTCTTACAGAACAATAATATTCATATACCATAATTTATTCAGTCATGTTCCAATTGATGGGCATCCATTCAGTTTGCAGTTTCTAGTCACTACAGAAAGGGCTGCCACAAACATTTTTGCACATGTGGGTCCCTTGTCCTCTTTAAAGATCTCTTTGGCATACAAATCTAGTAAAAACACTGCTGGATCAAAGGGTATGCACAGTTTGATAACTTTTTGTGCATAATTCCAAATTGCTCTCCAGAATGGTTAGATCTGTTCACAGTTCCAGCAACCATGTATTAGTGTCCCAGTTTTCCCGCATCCCCTCCAACAATAGTCATTGTCTATTCCTGTCATCTTAGCCAATGTGAGAGGTGTGTAGTAGTATCTCAGAGTTGTCTTAATTTGCATTTCTCTGATCAGTAGTGATTTGGAGCACCTTTTCATATGACTAGAAATAGTTTCAATTTCTTTATCTGAAAATTGTCTTTTCATATTTTTTGATCATTTATCAATTGGAGAATGGCTAGAATTCTTATAAATTTGAGTTAATTCTCTATATATATTAGAAATGAGGCCTTTATCAGAATCTTCAATTTCAATAGATTGTAATGGAGAGAGCCATGGGCATCCCGAGAGAGGACTATGAGGACTGAATATAACCACAACCTAATATTGTCACCTTTTTTTAGTTTGCTTGCTTTTTTCTTTCTCATTTTTTTTTCTTTTTTGATCTGATTTTTCTTGTGCAGTATGATAAATGTGGAAATGTTTGGAGGAATGGCACATTTTTAACCTACATTGGATTGTTTGGGGAAGAGAGATAGAAAAATTTGGAACACAAGGTTTTGTAAGGATGGATGTTGAAAATTATCTTTCCATATATTTTGAAAATAAAAAGCTATTATTTAAAAAAAGATTCCTTTCTGTCAAGTGGTTGCAGCCTTTGTTCCAAGGTCTCCAATGTGAAACCCACTACCTTCAGAGGCAGCCCCTTCTATGTGACATCTTCTGTGTGCAATCTGTGTAACTGTTAGAAAATCTTTTTTCATATGAAAGCTGCTTATTTTTTTGCAGCTTCAATTCATTATTCTTAATTCAGCCTTAGGTGACCAAACAACATCAAGATTAATCCTCACCTACTTCTCTTCTCCAAGCTAAACATCTCCAGATCTTTCAACCAATCCTTACATAAAATAAGCTCTTAGCTCCTTAACTATTCTCTTGATATTCTTCTGGATGTTCTCCAGCCTTCCTTAAATGTGGTGCCCAGAATGGAATACAATTATCTAGGATAGTGTGAGAACAGTGTATACTCTTATTTATGGAAGCTAATACTATATAACAATAATGATAGCTAGAATTAACTTATTTATCTGTAAAGTTTGCAGAGCATTTATTCTTCATAACAAATTGGGAATCAGATGCTATTGTTATTCACATTTTACAGTAGAGGAAACTAGGGCAGATAGAGGCTAAGTAACACATATCTAGTATCTGAGGTCATATTTGAACTCATCAAGTCTTTCTGACTCCAGGACCACTGCTCTCTCTCCTCTGTGCCAATGAGTTGTATTTATGTCAGTCTTATTACAGCCCAAGGATGCATTAATTTTTCTACTTACTATAACACACTGCCAATCATATTGAGCTTTTAATCTACCCAAACCTTCAGATTATATTCAGACAAAACTGTTCTCTAATAATATTTCCTTAATTTTGTACTTAAAAAATACAATTATAAGTCTTTACATTTTCCTTATTAGACACCAATGTGTTAATGTGAAGTTTTCAAGATCTTTTTTGGGGTCTATTCAATTCAAATGAATAAGCACCCACTATGTTCCAGGTGCACTTTATCAGCACTAAAGATACAAATCAAAAATTAAAAACAGCCATATCCTCAAAGAATTTACATTCTACTAAGGGAAAAAATAAAGAAAAAAAGTATAAAATACATAAAAATTAATTTCAATTGGTGAGAGGAAGAAGTAATAATGAATAGGAAGATCAACAGAGGCCTCTTATAGGAGGTAATACCTAAATTGTCTCAATAAGCCAGATAAGAATTCTAAAAAGTAAAGAGGAAAATTATCTCAAGGTTGTGAGTGGGGAAATAACCTGTGAAAAAGTAAGAAGGCAGTTGATGGAACTGCATAGATGGAAAACAACAAGCAGGTCAATTTGGCTGAAACAAAAAATTGTGTGATGGGGAATAATAGTGTAATGGGAAATAATAGAAGGCAAATGTGGTAAAATGAATTAGAACTACATTGTAAAGGGTTTTAAATAATTTTAAGCATTTGAATTTTATCTTAATAGCAATAGGAAGCTTCTTAAGCAAGGAAGTAACAGTCAGATCTGTGCTTTAAGAAAGCTCACTTGTTATCTTTGTGAAGCATATATTGGAAAGAGATTGTAGGCAAAGAGATTATGAAGGGAAAAAAAGGATATTGGACATGGTAGTTGATATAATTGGTTTCATAGAGTAGTTTCTATCAAATATCCTGGGATTGGAAGTCAGATTGGAAGATTGCTGAGAAATGAGGAAGCAGAGCCAATGAAAGTAGATGGCTTAAATTTTATAAATATGTCATCTAGTCCTCTATCTAAGTAATTAACACTAATGTTAAACAACATAGGGCCAAGCAGAGATGACTAAGGAACTCCATTGGAGATCTCCTTCCAAATTGATGTCAAACCATTAATGACTACTTTTTGGAGCAGTTCTTTTAACAAGATTTAAATTCATTGAATTCCATGATCATTTATCACATATCCTCTTTTTTTCCATTTAAAAAATTCTGAACTTAAATGCCAAACAATATTAACATTTTAAAATACATTGAAGTAATAGTAGGAGAGGATTATATGTAAAACTGTGAATCTCTTATATTGAGCTTGATTTTCTTTATAAGTATGTGAATAGGAAATCTCCATATTATTAGTAAGTTCATTTCAAATCATTGTTAAGAAAGTGACTTTCCCCATGTGAACCTAATCTCCATCGAACCATGTGAACCCAATCTCCATGTGAACCTAATCCCCATGTGAACCATGTGAATCTAACTGAGGTAGGACATGACTCCCCCTGTGAGGACTTGACCATTCACTAACCCATAAGAGCATATGTTTTTGCTCCTTCTCCTGTGGGAACTTGACCATTCCCTAACCCATAAGAGCAAGTGTTTTAGCTCCTTCTTCTGTGAGAACTTGACCTACAAGCTGGGAACATACTACATGTGTTTTAGCTCCAACTACATGATTCCAGGAACTCGCCACTCCTTGGAACAGTTGCTGTAGATAAGGACTGGCCCCCTTGTCGATGCAACACGACTATAACCACCTGGAACCCTTGTCGGGACTTCCCTGTCTTATATGATGTCTTTATTTGGCTCAAAGCCTTCTTTGTTCTGATTCCTATAAAAGGCAGGTAAAGCATCTTCTATTTGGAGCCTCACCCACAGAGATATTCATCTGCCTGGGACCCACTTTTCCCGATCGAGTTGAAGCTGCAGAATGGGGCCCCCAGCCACTCTAGTGTTCCCTCGAATCGGTGATGTATTCTCTATTTCTTTCCTCTATCCTAATCATAATCCTCATCATTCTTTGTCTTTTATGTGTTATTTGCTGTATTAGTTGTTATTGCAAGCAATCTATTCCATGTATAATTAAATTTTACTTTCACTTTAATTGAGTCCGAGAGCATCATTTTGTAGGAGCGAATCTGAACTTTTTCCTAAAATCACAAAACAATATGTGATACATTCAAAATGTAATTTTCAAAGCTATTTGTTGTTCCTTCTGTGTTTCTTTTCATTACCTTTGGTGTATTTTAAAAAAATGATTCAATGATCCTTTTTCGTTTATTTTCTTCTATTGGCAACACCATCTATAACTAGTTATTTCCCACCAATTCAATTTAAAAACAACACAAAACCACAACTCTTGTAACAATAAGCACAACCAAAGAAACAAAGTCATACATTTGTCATGTCTCGAAATTTACTTTTCATTCTTCATCCTGGGTCTATCATCCCTCTGTCAGGTGCAGGATAAAATTTTTTATCATTGGTCCTCTGGAGCCCCGACCAGTCATTGCATTGATCTGAGTTCACAGGTATTTCAAAAATGCTTTTCTTCACAATGTTGTTGTTACTATATATTTTGAAATTTTCCTTAAAAAACAAGCCACAAACCTTCTCATCATGAATGGTAGAATACAAAAAGAAATCTGGTGGCTAATTCCGGGTGCCTTTTCTCAAGTTGTCAGGCCCCTGTTCTGAGCTTAAAAACAAGAACTGTCATTTCTATCATTAATCTTTTGACAACCCTTTATTAAGCATCTATTTTTAACTTGTTAGCTAGAGGACCCTGGGACATATCATTTAACTGAGACAGAATTCCTTTAGTTATAAATTGAAATAATAATACCTCTGCTATTCACTTTTTTGGGTAAAAAATTACAAGAGATCATATACATGCAAATGTTTTATAAACTGCAGAGGCCAAAGAAATATATTCATATTACTATTATCCTGTACTGGGTAAAATATAAATAATTCATTTAATTTCTGAGTTCACTTTGGCTGGCTCTGTGTTTTTTCCTACCAACACAACATTTATTATATGCCTACTATATTCAAGACAATTTACTTGACTGGGAATACAAAGACAAAAAAGAAAACAATACTGGTCTTAAAGAGAAAACATATTATTTATAGAAAATAATAAGGAAACACACACATAAGAAAATGCAAGGTAGTGAAACACCATATATGGTGGTGGGGCTGGTAAGAAGGAGGCTTTGCACAGGATTCTAAAAGGCAAAGGGATAGACAGAGATGGGAGATCAAATGCCAAATTTGCGGAATGCTAATATAGATCAGTTTGGCTACACCAGAGCATATGTGAAAGAAAGTAATGTGAAATGATTATAGAAAGGCAAACAGGAGTCAGATTATGAAGGATTTTAAAGGCCAGACTGAGAAGTTTGAATTTTACACTCAAAGCAAAAGGGAACTACTGAATGTTTTAAAATAGGGCACTGGCATGGCCAGATCAGAGCCTTAGCACTATTAACAAGATAATTATGGGGCAAAAATTGGAGGGAGGAAAAGTTGGAAGCAGAAAAACCAATAAGGAGACAACCAGGTGAGAGGCAACAATCTGCTGTCCTGAATTGGGATAGTGGCATGGTACGTACTGTGCTAAGCAGTTTACAAATATCTCATTTTTCATAACTACCCTGGGAGATCGGGAGCTAGAAACCCCATTTTATAATTGAGGAAACTGAGACATAGCAAGGTTTAAACGACCTAAGGTCACACACTTTGAACTCAGGTATTCTTGATTCCAGATCCAGTTCTCAGACCTCTTAAGTAGCTTGTGCAGGATCAGTGAACTAGTATCTCAAGTTGAATTTGAACTCAGGTCATCCTGGCTCCCCGTGAAATGCTCCACAGTGCCACCTAGTTACCCCCAAACAAGATTTGTTTTGGACATGCTGAATATTGAAGGAAAAGTATCCAGCAGGCAACTAAATGGTGATGGTAGATGAAAGATTATTACTACTATATGTGATAACTGACCTATATCATTTTCATTTGTGTACATGATATATTCTCCTTCCCACTGACAATGTTGATTTTCTTCTTTGTATTTCTACACCTAGCACAAGACTTTGCATAAAGAAGGCATTAAATGGTTGCTGAGTATACAACAGTTTCTGCACTCAGTGAGTCTGTAAACTAATTGAGGGCCAAAACAAACATTTGCTAACCAAATAAAAAATAGTAATATAGTCAACTGTGTGGCACTAGGTACAATAAGGGTTCAACTAAAGGAGAGAGAAGGCTAAGAGAGAGACAGTATAAACAGAGACATAAATGTTGGGGAAAGTGCAAAGGAACAGTATAAAGACCATCATCATAGGATGGTAGACCTGGAAGGGCTTTTAGAGATCATCTAGGCTAACCTGCTGGAGGGAACTAGACTAGGGAAGTGACCTGCCCAATCACACAGAATATCAGAAGTAGATTTGGATTAGAATCCAGTCGTCTAACATACAGCTTTTGTCACAGAAATTCACTGAGATCTGAGGTATTATTTAAGAAAATATTAGAAAATATGACTAGCAGGGTGGGTTGGAGGTTAGGCCATAGAAATCTAGGCCATTTATGATAAAATATGGTACATTAGAGACAGCTCTGAATTTATAATAAGATGGTCTAAGTTCAGTCATTACTCATTACTAGTGACTTGGATCAAAAAAGGAATAAACATGTACAATATGACAGGATTACTGGGAAAAGCATTTTACAACTTTTCAAGTGCTATAGAAATATGAATTTTGAAATTAAATTATTTTATTGTAGGCAATGTGGAATCATTAGGTTCATTAGATCATCTCTAAGGTCCTCTCCCCTTCCCCATCTGTTCACCCCATCTCTAGGACCACAACAAGGAAAGGAAGGAGGCCTAAAGATTGGGACAACTAAGCAGAAGAAAACTCAAATTGATTTTTCCAGATTACACACACACATATATAATAGCTAATATTTATATAGCACTTTCTATGTGCTAGACACTGTGCTAAGTGCTTTACAGTTATTATCTCATATTTGATCCTTACAAAAACCCTGGGAAGTAGGTGCTATTATTATCCCCAAATTACTATAGAAGAAACTGAAGCAAACAAGTTAAATGATTTGCACAGGATCATAGAACTAATTAAGTATTTGAAGCTGGAATTGAATTCAGATCTTCCTGGTTGCAAGTCTAATGCTCTATCCACAGTGATGGCACTGTGGATTTATTCACCTAATTATTTATTTAATTTTATTTATGAGCCCAATTTCAATTCTGTCTGGATTGCCATAGAGAAGGCTCTGCTACATCCCTCTAGATAAGGGACAGTCAGGAACTCACCTGAAACCTCCAAACAACTTTAAAATAATGCCCAACATAGAGTTCTGGAGTGGCAGAGCCAACAAAAAGACAAGCTGAAACAATTTTCTAGCCTAAGGCAACTTAGGAAGTCTGTATAAAAGTTTTGTCGCATTGAGGTAGTGGTCAGACTCAGAACATTGCTTAACTAAGCTGAGGCAACTCCAGCAACAGGCCTTCAAGGAAAGCAGCAGCAGCCTTGGGAATTCTCAGCCCAGGGAAGATAAGATTTGATAACTGGTCATGGATATTACAAGGGAAACTTATTGGCAAACTGGGAGACTCTGTAGGTCCTTGTTATATTGCTTATATGCAGGTCCAAATTGAAGTTCCAGAGAAAAGGAACAATGACATTTGTAGTCATAGGGGAGTAGGATTTTTAGTTGTGGTCCAAGGACAGAGGAGGGTGCTTATGATTGCCTACAAAGGAATAAGTACCCTGATCTCAATTCTAAGGCAGAACAGAGCAAGAGTTGGGAATACCTGGCTATAGCTCCAAGGCCTAAAAAATACTAATTCTTTTGGCTATGAGGAGCAAGATTTCTTCTGAGTGGGGACCAGAGCACAGACTGGAAGAGTAGTGACCCCCCCACTCCCCATCTTTAGATCATACCACCTTGGAAGCACCAAAAACTTACCTTAGAACTGGCTCTGAAAACAGCTGCATGAAAAATCTGAAGAAAAACCTGGGACAGTGCCCCTTTCACCTCAGGAGCAAAACCCAACATTAAGTGTCAAGAAATAGACTGAAAAAATGAGCAAACAACAATAAAAAGCAATCATAAAAAATTACTATGGTGACAGGGAAGATCAAGACAGAAACTCAGAAGACAATATGAAAACACTTGCACCCAAAGCTTCCAAAAAAGTAGAAAATGAAGCTGAAGAAGAAAAAGGAAGAGGAGGAGGAAAAAAAGAAAAAGATGAAGAAGCAGCAGAAGTAGAAGTAGACGAAGCAGGGGAGTAGAAGAATTGGTCACAAGACCAACAAGAATTTTTGGAGGAATTCAAAAAGGATTTTAAAAAATCAAATAAGAGAGGTAAAGGAAAAATTAGAAAAAGAAATAGGAGTGATACATGAAAATTATGAAAAGAAAATCAATAGCCTGGTAAAAGAGGCACAAAAGAAATACTAAAGAAAACAATGTCTCAAAATAGAATTGACTAAAAGATAAAAGAAGTACAAAAATTCACTGAAGAAAATAATTTCTTAAATATTACAATTGGACAAGTGAAAGCTAATGACTTCATAAAACATCAAGAAACAATAAAACAAAATCAAAATCATGAAAAAAAATAGAAAATGTGAAACATCTCATTAGAAAAACAACCAACCAGGAAAATAGATTAAGAAGGGATAATCTAAGAGTTATTGGATTACTTGAAATCTATGATCAAAAAAGACATTAATTACAAGAAAATTATTTTTTAAAAACTGCTCTAATATTCCCAAACCTGAAGATAAAATCTACTGAAATCATCTATATCCTGAAGAGATCCTAAAATGAAAGCTCCCCAAAATATTATAACAAGATTCCAAAGTTCCAAAGTTTTCCAAAGGGATTAAAAAAAAAACAAAAAAAACAAAACAAAACAAAAAAAAAAAAAAAAAACAATGCAAGCAACCAGAAAGAAAGCATTTAAATGTTACTGAGACCCAAGAAAGATAACAAAAGATTTAGCAGAGTCCAAATTAAAGAATTGAAGGGCTTGGAATATGATATTCCAAAGGGCAAAGAAGCTAGTATTATAACCAAAAATAACCTACCCAGCAAAACAGAGGATAATTCTTCAGGGAAAAAAAATGAAAATTTAGTGAAATGGAAGGCTTTCAAGCATTCCTGATAAAAAGACCAGAGTTAACTTTCAAATAAAAGTCTCAAGAGAAGCATAAAAAGATAAGCATGAAAGAGAAACTATAAGGAATTCAATAAGGTTAAACTATTTACATTCCTATATGGGAAGATGATACTTGTAATTCCTAAGAATTTTATCATTATCAGAGCGATTAGGAGTATGCATAAATAGAGGCTATAGATGCGAGTTGACTATGATAGGATGAATTTTTAAAAATTAAGAGGTAAGAAACAGAGATGCACTAAAAAGGGGGGAAGGCAGAGGAGAAAATTGTCTCACATAAAAGAGGCATGGAAGGAAGAGCTTTTACAGAAGATGGGAAGGTGGCAGCAGGTTCTACATGGAATTGGTTCTAAAAGGGAATGACACATACTCAGTTGGGTACAGAAATCTATTAGCCTACAGGGAAGAAGGAGGAGAAAGGAAAAAGAGAAAGTGAGATGGATTGACAAAGGAGGGTGGACTAAGGGAAGCAGCAATCAGAATCAAAACAGACCTTTGAGAATGTATAGGAAAGGAGAGACAAAATGGTAATAAAGAGGGGAAAAAACAGGATGGAAGGAAATACCCAGTTAGTAATCATGAATGTGAATCGAACAAACTTACTCATAAAACAGAAGCAAATAGCAAAAGGAATTGAAAACCAGATTACTACAATATGTTGTTTGCAAGAAATAAACTTGAAACTAAGAGAGACACACAGAGTAAAAATAAGGGGTTACAGCAGAAGTTATTATACTTTAGCTCAGGTTTAAAAACCAAACAAAAATAGCAATCCTATTTCACACAAGGTAAAAGCAAAAACAGACCTGATTAAAAGAGATAAGCAGAGAAACTATATTTTTCTAAAAGATACCAAAGATAATCAAGGTAATATCAATGTTAAACATATATGCACTAAACATTACAGTATCCAAATTCCTAAAGGAAAAGTTAAATAAGTTATAGGAGGAATTAGACAGTAAATCTATACTAGTGGGAATCTCAATTTTCCTCTCTTTGAATTAGACAAATTTAAACTATTACTTAAACAAGAAAGAAGTTAAGGGAGATGAATAGAATTTTAGAAAAGCATTCTTTTTCAGATCACAATGCAACAAAAATTACATTCAATAAATAATCATAAAAACATCAAGTAACTGGATATTAATAATCTAATTCTAAAGAATGAGTGGGTTAAAGAACAAATCATAGAAACAATCATTTCATTAAAGAGAATGACAACAATGTGATAACACATCAAAATTTCTAGGATGCAGCCAAAGTAATACTTAGGGGGAATTTTATATTTCTATATGCTTCATAGATTAAAAATAGAGAAAGAGCAGGTTAATGAATTGGGTTTGCAATTAAAAAGATAAGGAAAAAAGAACAAATTAAAAATCAATTAAACACCAAATTAGAAATCCTGAAAACCAAAGGAGATTGATAAAATTGAAAGTGAGAAACCACTAAACCAAAAAAAAAAAAAAAAAAAAAAAATTAAAAGGTAGCTTCATGAAAAACAATAACAAAATAGACAAACAATTGATTAACTTTTAAAAAGAAAACCAAATGACTAGTATCAAAAATGAAAAGGATGAATGTACTACCAATGAAGATGAAATTACAGTAATTATTAGGAACTGTTGTTCCTACATGCCAATAAATCTAATAATTTAAGTGAAACAGATGAATATTTACATAAATATAAATTGCCCAGATTAACAGAAGAAGAAATAGAATACTAAAATAATCATATCTTAGTAAAACAAAAAAAAAAAAAACAAGGAATAAATGAGCTGCCTAAAAAAAATCCCCAGGATCAGATGGAATCACACATGAATTCTATCAAACATTTAAAGAACAATTAATTCCCATACTCTACAAACTATCGGGGAAAACCAGGCAAAGAAGGAGTCCTATCAAATTCCTTTTATAACATAAATATAGTTCTGATACCTAAACCGTAAGAGCTGATTTCACTAGATCAATTTCACTTTGAATACTGATACAAAAATTTTAAATAAAACACTAGGAAGGAGATTACAGCAATATATCACAAAGCTATAGAGTAGGTGCCATTTATACCAGGAATGCAGGGCTAGTTCAACATTAGGAAAAACTATCAGCATCATTGATCATATTGACTTTTTAAAATTACAAAAACATATTATCTCAATAGATGCAAAAAAAGTTTTTGACAATATAATACTCATTCCTATGGGGAAAAAAAACCACCAGGAAGCATAGGAATGAAGCTTTCCTTATAATGATAAGGAGTATTAATCTAAAATAATCAGAAAACACTATCTGTAAAGAGGATAAGTGAAAAACTTTCCAATAAGATCACAAATGAAGAAAGAATGCTTATTATTATCATTGTTATTCAATATTGAACTAGAAATGCTAGCTATAGGAAGGAGAGAAGAAAAAGAAAATGAAAGAATAGGCAATGATGAAACAAAACTATCACTCCTGGCAGATGATCCAATGGGACACTTAGAGAAGCAACTAAAAAAATAGTTGAAGTAATTAATAATTTTAACAAAGTTGCAGGATATAAAATAAACCCACATAAAACATCAGCATTTCTATTTATTACCAACAAAGCCCAGCAGAAAAAAGTAGAAATAGAAATTCTATTTAGAATAACTGCAGGCAATATAAAATACTTGTGAGTCTATAAAAATGAACTGGAGAGGGAAATAGCAAATCACTCCAGTATCTTTAGCCAAGAAAACCCCCAGACATGTTACAGAATCAGACACGAATGAAATGAGTGAACAAGAACAATACCTACCAAGACAAAATCAGGCATTATGTGAACACAATTACAATACACTCTCCAACAAATAAAGTCAAATGGAGAAATATTAAGTGTTTGTGGATAGGCATGGCCACTATAATAAAAATGACAATTTTACCTAAGTTAATTTATCTATTCAGTGGAAATACTGAACTACCAAATATATACATATATATATATATATATATATATATATATATATATATGTATATATTTAGTAGTGTGGTAGATATATACTAAAAAAATTAATCAAATTCATCTGGAACAACAGGTCAAGAATGTCAAGGGAATCCAGGAGGAAAAATGTGATGGCCTCACAGTATCACATTTCAAACTATATTATAAAGCAGTCATCATCAGAACAATCTGGTAATAAGAAACAGTGATGGATCAGTGAATAAATTAGATATACAATTTCAGTTATTTTTCACTCATTTTAATCATGTCTAACACTCCACAACCTCATGTAATGTTTTCTTGGCAAAGATACTAGAGTGGTTCGCCAATTTACTTCTCCAGCTCATTTTACAGATAAGGAAACTGAGGCAGAGACAAGTGACTTACCTAAGGTAACAGAATGTAGTGATTATCTGAGGTCACATTTAAAGTCAGGAGGATGAGTCTCTCTGACTCCAGGGCTAACACTCTTTTCACTGTGCCATCTAGCTACTGCCTGGTACACAACACATGGTAATAAATGATGAAAATAATCTAGTGTTTGATAACCAAAAGATCCAACCTTTTGGAACAAGAACACACCATCTGACAAAAATTTCTGGGAAAACTGGGAAACAATTAGGCAGAAACTAGGTATAGACCAACATCTCACACCACATAGCAAAATAAGGTCAAAATGGGTATATGAAATAAAGATATATCATAAGCATATTAGGGAAGAATGTAAAATTTTTCTTGTTAGTTCTATAAATATGGGAAAACTATGGCAAGAGAAGATGGAGAGCACTACAAGATGTAAAATGGACAATTCTGATTACATTAAATTTAAAAGGTTTTGCATAAACAAAACCAATGTGGCCAAGATTAGAGGGAAAGCAGGAAACTGAAAAAAAAAAAATTATAGTAAGTTTCTCAGATAAAGGCCTTATTTCTCAAACATAAAAAGAACTGAGTCAGATTTATAAGAATATGAGTCTTTTCCCCAGTTGATAAATATCAAAGGACATGAAGTCAGTTTTCAGACAAAGAAACCCAAACTATCTATAGTTACATGAAAAAATGTCAAAATCACTACTAATCAGAGAAATGTAAATTAAAAGAACTCTGAAGTACCACCTTATACTTATTAAATTGGATTACCTTATAGAAAAGAAAAATGACAAATACTGGAGGGGAAATAAGAACATTAATAAATTGTTGGTGTAGTTATAAACTTATCCAAAACTTATCCAACTATTCTAGTGAACGATTTGGAACTACACCTAAAGAGTGATAAAACTGTGCATGCTCTTTGATCCAGCAATACTACTACTATCCCAAATAGTATATCCCAAAGAGATCAAAGAAAAAGAAAAGGATCTCTATATAAAACATATTTATAGCAACTCTTTTTTTGGTAGTAGCAGAGAATTAGAAATTAATGGCATTTTCATTGATTAGGGAGTGGCTGAACAAGTTGTGGCTTATGATTATGACTGAATACTATGCTATAGGAAATAAGCAGATGATCTTAGAAAAATATGGGAAGATTTATATGAAATCATGTAAAGTGAAGTGAATAGAGCCAAGAGACCATTGCATATAATAATGGCAATACTATAAAATGATCGACTGAATTATTTAGTTATTCTGAGCAATATGATTCAAGACAAATGCACCTTCAGAGAAAGAACAGATAGAGTCTGAATGCAGATGAAAATATACTTTTTAAAAACTTCCTTTATTTTTCTTATTTTTTTGGGGGGAGGATCTGTATTTTCTTTTACAAAATGGTGCATATGGAAATATGTTTTATATAACTTCATATAAATAATCTCTATGCTTACTTTTTTCCATAAAGGGGACAGGGGAGGAAGGGAAGGAAAGAATTTAGAACTCAAAATTTAAAAAAAAAAGTTAAAAAATATTTTTTATGTAATTGAGAAAAAATAAAATAAATGTTTGGGAAAATAAATAAAATGAACACCTAAGTCATGGAGCTAATAATTCTGTTTCATTTCAAGACCTGTAATTTTAATAATATGGGTCTTCCTTCAACTGACATACATTGTCAGTAGATGGTTTTTGAGAACTACTAGAACCAAAATACGAAAACCAACAAACAAACTAATCCTCCTTACTCTGTGGACAATTAATAAGCCTGAAATTTCTCTAGTCTGCTCCTCAGATCATATGGCACAGAGTCCATCACCACAAAGCTGCTCAAACACTTCCCAGGATGTTAGAACCTGCCAGAGTATGTATACTCACACACACACACACACACACACACACTCTCTCACTTTCTCTCTCTCTCACACACACACACACACACACACACACAATATATTCTTCAAGAATCCCAAGATCAATTCTATGCCCCAGTGAAGCTTTGGAGAAGGATGTCAGTGGAGTAATAAAAATGAATATAAATATTAAGGACAGCCCATCAATTATCATCTCTTTTAATTTATAAAGTAATCCTCCCACTATGTTTTTCCCACTGTGAGGAATTTGTTTTTCAGTAGTTTTTTTTTTTTTTTTTTAATCCTGTCTGACTTCCTGATGCCATTTGGGGTTTTCTTGGTAAAGTTGGTTTACCATTTCCTTCTACAGCTCATTTTACATATGAGAAACTGAGGCAAACAGGGTTTAAAGAACTACTTTAGGGCTACAAAGCTAGTTAGTATGTTAGGCCAGATTTGAACTCAGGAAAGATGAGTCTTCCTGACTCTAGGTTCAGCATTCTTTCTCCAGTATCACCTAAGTGACCTAGAACCACCTAGCTTGTCCCAAGGAACTTATTAAGGGTGTCTGGAAGAAGTTAAGTACATGTGTGTCTAATGGAAACAAGTTTCACTTGGTTCTGATACAATGCTAGTTAGCTAGATATACAGATATTCATTATTATTTGTTGAATCATTAATATTTGTTGAATAAAAAAATCATAATGTTAGGAATTTGGGCTCAAGTATTCTGTAAATACCTTCATATTGAGCCAAATGCTCAGGGTCAAACTACTGTTTCCTGGCATTCTGCCTCACCAACTCTAGTTTTTATATTTTTATTTATTTATTTTTGGTGTGGCAATTGTGGTTAAGTGACTTGCCCAGGCTCACACAGCTAGCAAGTAACTTGCCACTACTTACACACAAACACAGCTAGTAAGTATTAAGTGTCTGAGGCCGGATTTAAACTCAGTTCCTCCTGACTCCAGAGTCAGTGCTCTATCCAATGTGCTATTTAGTTATCCCTAGTTGTTATATTTTAAATAATGACAGTTTATTGTTATATGATATTTAATGATTAGGAAGAGTGATTTGATCCTTATAAGAGTCCTGCGAGGGTTAAGTAAAAAGTCAAAAGGTAGAAAGCAAACAGGCCTTTATTAAGCATTTACTCTGCATCAGGCATTGTAAAATGAGCACTTTGTAACTATCTCACTTGATTCTCACAACAATCCTATGAGCTGGATACTATTACCTCTCTGTTACAATAAAGGAAACAGACAATAGCAGTTAAGTCACTTCCCAGAGTCACACAACTGCTAAGTATGTGAGGCTGAATTTGAATTCAGGGCTCCTCACTCCTGCACTCTGACCACATCTGTCTCTAAATAGAGAAAAGTACTATTACTGTTATTTTAAAGGTGAAAGAGGCTCAGAAATATTGAGTGATTAGCTAAAGGTGACAAAGTTTTTAATTGCAGTTACAACTTAAACTAGATTGTTAGATCATAAAATTTAGGGCAGGAAGGCACTCAGGAGATCTTTTAATACAGAGATCTTTAACCTCTGAGTCATAGACCCCTCTAGCAGTCTAATAAAGTCTATGAACTATTTTTCTAATCCATTATGGTGTTAGTTTTAAATGCACAAAAGGAAATGAAAAGGATTGCAAAGACCAAAAACATTTAAAAAGCAAAAAAAAAATTTTTTTTTAAGTTCATAGATCCTAGGTTAAGATCCCCTGATCTAGTCCAACCTAGAGTATATATTTAGGTCCAAAAAGCAGAAGCACAACATGTAAACCCAGGTGCTAGGAGTTCACATTTGATATTCTTTATACCAGAGCACACAAAATCCAGCAGGTTTTCTATTATGCCATTCAGCATTTCATATAGCATGCCTACAATGTGTCTGACACCATTTTAAGTGCTATGGGTGAGAGAAGAGGTAAGAGAACCTATCGTTGTGCAAACAACTTTGGATGGGAACTAGGGTCAAACTATATGTTTAGCTACTCTTAGCAACCCAGTAACTACAATAGCATTTCTACATTGATAAGAATTTTGTACTTATTTAAATATGTCAGCTTTGGGCACTTGCCAAATTGGAAGCTTATAATGGCAGGCTGTGACTTAAGTTCAGAAGGAAGGTTTCTAATGAGATTTGGAGAAGACATAGATGTTCAAAGGCCTCACTGGCATTCAACACTGCTTCAAGTGGCCATTATCCAATCTTGAAGCACAATGAGGATTGCATTTTCAAAATATGACCCTATTTCCATTCCTGAAATTCAAGTGTGACAAACACAGATTCATAAATACCTCAAAATGACTGCTAACAGCAGTGTCAGTTTGTAAAATGTCAAAAAAAACACCAAGAAGTAGACATTTTAAATTAAAATGACTTCACTATTCAATCAAAAATATTTTGTGGGCTTTTAGCAAAGATATCCGTTTTAAATGAACTTATAGCAGCATTTGGGGAGTTGAATAATTTACTCTAAATAGTTTTATGTTTAAGCTTAGAAACCCACCTTTACCTCAGTATTACTCTTCCCACCATAAAGGCCAAAACACTTTCACTAAAAATATGGGTTAGACTCTTGGTCCCAGAAGACATAATGAAAGGCATTTCCCTCCTCTAATTAGAGAGGTGGGGAAATGCAGATGTATATGCTGAAATATTCAATCATTTCCTTGGCTGGTTTTGCTTTGTTTTTCTTTGTTAACAAGTAAAGTTCTATGGGGAGAAATAAAGAGACCATTGTAAAACGACTACAATGTAAAAAAAAAAAGGAAAGGAAACAATATTTTTAAGAAATGTTAAATACTGGTTTCAGTATTGATACCACATGGTAAGTCAGAGACCCTGGGTCTCCCAATTCTGAATCCTGTGCCCTAAATTAGGCTATTACAGCTGACACAACAGATCAGAGCGGTAATGTTACTTGTCCAAGGTTGCACAGTTAGATAACAGATTTAGGACTAGACATAGGTCTCAACTTGCAGGTTCATGATTTTTCACTACCCCATATAGATGTCATTAAGAATCAAATGGGTGACAGCTGAAGACTGTCATTACAAATTTACTGTTAAGTACTCTTAAAAACAAATGTTTCTGCATTGGCCCAGTATTTACTGCAGCCAGGCTGATTTGCTTGCTTACCAATTAGGCCAGCTGGTAAAAAAAGAAAGTGCGCTAAATGTGGAGTCCAAAAACCTAGATTTGAATCCCAGCTCTAAAATTTAATACCTTTGTTAACTTGAGTAGTGAATGATCTCTCTAAGCTTTTTTCTCATCTGTAAAATAAAGGGATTGAACTGAACTCTAATGTCTCTTCAAGTACTAAGCCTATAATATCTCCTCTTTAAACAATGTTTATACCTAAAAGTATCTCTTATTAAAAGAGAAAGATGAAAAAATACAGTGGAAAGAGCTCAAAAAAAGGAAGGAGAATCAAAGCCAAGATGGCAAATGAGAGGTAGCAACCTAGCTAAACTATCCCAACATTGTCCTCCAAACAACTTTAAAAGATTGCCTCAAACACAATTTTGGAGTAGTGGCCAATAAAAAAATCAAGGTGAACCATTCAAGTACTAAGCCTATAATATCTCCTCTTTAAACAATTTTTATACCTAAAAGTATCTCTTATTAAAAGAGAAAGATGAAAAAATACAGTGGAAAGAGCTCAAAAAAAGGAAGGAGAATCAAAGCCAAGATGGCAAATGAGAGGTAGAACCTAGCTAAACTATCCCAACATTGTCCTCCAAACAACTTTAAAAGATTGCCTCAAACACAATTTTGGAGTAGTGGCCAATAAAAAAATCAAGGTGAACCAATCAAGGTGAACCAACAACTTAAGAGGTCAGCAGGAGAGATCTGTGACACCAAAAAACTTGCAGACCCATATAACTAATTCTGAAAACAGCAGCATGAAAAAAGCCCAAAGCTTGTCATAGTGTGTTGGAATCTTTACAAACTGTTAAGTCATTAGAATTGATAGAGACAATAATTATCTAATTTAGCATGGTTCAGTATTATTGATCTGATCTTACAAAGAGATGTTTTGGGCCAGAACCTGAAACAAGGTACTAAGTAGAACTAATTGATACAATGCTTGTGTTCACACCTTTACTCATTGGAGTTCACATGTTTGGGAGATTTCAGGGTTTCGTATGAGTTATCCGAATTCACACCTCCCTTGAAGCTCTTAGGGTCAGAGAGCACTCTGGGAAGAGAGGGAAGAAATCCCTCTCTCTTGAAGGAGCATAAATAGAGCTTCAATGGGCCAGTCAAAAAAAGTTTTTCAGAGTGAAGAAGCTAGGAGTCAAGACTTCAGCTGAATTACATTGGAGAGGAGCACAATGGGACAGACGCAGAGCACACTGGGACAGACGCAGAGCACTCTGGGAGATTGAGAGCCAGAAGCCCTCTCTCCAAGGCAAAAGAGATCCATTCCATTTTCTACTTGACTGGCTGGGCTGAAGGACAAACCTTGGGATTTGGAGACATTCGGAGGGAGCTCTTGGAACCAAGCAGAGAGATAGGCCTCTAAGCTAACTGGGCTATATTGGAGATAATAAAAGATCTGAAGTTTTATCACCTGGCTACATTTGGGATAATTATTGATCTGAACTGATACTAAGGCCGCCTCTAGAAAACCTCCCCGAGAAACCTACTCTCACCCAGAGAGAACCATTCTTATATTATATATTATAAAGAAGAAAAACACCACAATAGTGTCAACCCACCCCCAGATGACTAGAATCCAATTTTAATATAAAGTTCAAAAGTCAAGAAATAAACTAGGAAAATGAGCAAAGAACAACAACAAAAAAAAAGAATCTGACTACTAAAAGCTAATACACTGTCAAGGAAGAACAAGACATAAACTCAGAAAAAGATAACAATGTGAAAATACCTATAAAGCCTCAAATTGAACATAAGTACAAGAAATACTGTAGGAGTTAAAGAGATAAGGGGTAGAGGAAAAATTGGGAAAAGAAATGAAAGCAATATAACAAAATTATGAAAAGAAAAAGTAGTTTGGTAAAAGAGGCCCACCCATCCAAACACTAAAGAAAATAACGCTATGAAAACCAGATTTGATCTAATGGTAAAAGAGGAACCAAAATTTACTGAAGAACTCCTGAAAAAACAAAACAGGCCAAATGCAAAAGAGGTACAAAAGCTCACTGAAGAAAATAATTCCTTAAAAATTAGAATTGAGCAAATGGAATGTAATAGCTTCACAAGACTTCCAGAAACAATAAAACAAAGACAAAAGCATGAAAAAAAAGAAGAAAATGTGAAATAGTTCATTAAAAAAAAACTGATCTTGAAGAGAGATCAAAGGAAGATAATTCTAGAATTACAGTACTACCTAAAAAACATGAATTTAAAAAGAGAGCTTAGGTATATTTTAAGAAATTGAGGAAAATTGCTCCAATGTCTTAGATCCAGAGGGTAAAATTGAAAATATAAATGGAAAGAATTAATTGATCATTTTCTGAGATTCCAAAATGAAAACTACCAGGAATATTGTAGCCAGATTTCAAAGCTCAAAGTTCAAGGCGAAAATACTGCAAGCAGCCAGAAAGAAGCAATTCAAATGTCATAGAACCAAATCAATATCACACAAGATATAGTAATTTTTAAATTAAAGAACTGGAGGGCTTTACTATAATATTCTAAGAGGCAAAGAAGCTATGATTACAACCAAGAATAAATTATCCAGCAAAACTGAGGATAATTCTTCAGGAGAAAGATGAAAATTTAATGAGAGAACTTTTATTTTTGATGAAAGATTAGACTGAACAGAAGGTTTAACATTCAAACACAAGATTAAGGAAGAAATATAAAAGGGTAAACATGAAAGAGTAATCATAAAGGACTCAATAAAGTTAAACAGTCTACATTCCTATATGGGAAGGTGATACAAGTAATTCCTAAGCACTTTACCATTATTAAGGCAATTAGAAGCATTCGTCACAGATAGAGGACATGAGAATGAGTTGATTATGTTGGGATAATCAAAAGAAAAAGGGAAGAGCTAAGAAAAGGCTGCACTGGGAAAAGAGAAGAGAGAGAGGCACAATGGGGAAATAATGTCACATAAAAGATGCAAGGAGAAAGTGGCAGAAGAGGGTAGGGTATGGCAAATAATACTTCAACCTCACTTTCATCAGAATCAATTCAATGAAGGAAGTTCACATACTCAGTTGAATAGAGAAATCCATCTTACAGAAGAGAGAAATAGGAAGGGAAGGAGATAAGAGATGGGTAAGGATAGGGGGGTGGAATGATAAAAGGGAGGGAATTTTTTTTTCTTTCTTTTTTTTTTTTTTAAATAACTTTTTATTGACAGAACCCATGCCAGGGTAATTTTTTACAGCATTATCCCTTGCACTCACTGCTGTTCCGATTTTTCCCCTCCCTCCCTCCACCCCCTCCCTCAGATGGCAGCAGTCCTTTACATGTTGAATAGGTTACAGTATATCCTAGATACAATATATGTGTGCAGAACCGAACAGTTTTCTTGTTGCACAGGGAGAATTGGATTCAGAAGGTATAAATAACCTGGGAAGAAAAACAAAAATGCAAGCAGTTTATATTCATTTCCCAGTGTTATTTCTTTGGGTGTAGCTGCTTCTGTCCATCCTTGATCAATTGAAACTGAATTAGCTCTCTTTATCAAAGAGATCCATTTCCATCAGAATACATCCTCAAACAGTATCATTGTTGAGGTATATAATGATCTCCTGGTTCTGCTCATTTCACTCAGCAACAGTTCATGTAAGTCTCGCCAGTCCTCTCTGTATTCATCCTGCTGGTCATTTCTTATAGAACAATAATATTCCATAACATTCATATACCACAATTTACTTAACCATTCTCCAATTGATGGGCATCCATTCATTTTCCAGTTTCTAGCCACTACAAACAGGACTGCCACAAACATTTTGGCATATACAGGTAAGGGAGGGAATATTAAGTGAAACAGTGGTCAGTAGCATTTTGAAGATAGGATAAAAAGAGAGGAGGATAAACAGAAGGAAATAGAATAGAAAGAAATACATAGTAATCATAACTATGAATATGAATGGAATGAACTCACCCATAAAATGGAAGTGGGTAGCAAAGACTAGAAACCAGAATGCAATATACTGTTTACAAGATATACACTTGAAACAGAAAAACACAGAGAATTAAAATAAAGGACTAAAGCAGAATTTATTATGCTTCAGCTTTAGTGGGGGAAAAAAAATCAAATAACACCATTCCCCCTGCCCTCCCAAAAAAAGAAAAAATCCAAATAAAAAAAAACAAAACAAACAAACAACAACAAAAAAAAAAAACAGGGGTAGTAATTGTGATCTCAGACAAAGCAACAGCAAAAATAGACTTAGTTAAAAAAAGATAATGAGGGAGACTTCATTTTGCTAAAAGTTACCATAAATAATGAAGTAAAATAAAACATTTTTATAGCACATTTTTCTCATAAAGGCCTCATTTCTCAAATGTATAAGAAAATGAATCAAATTTATTAAAAAAAAAATAAAGGCCATTCCCCAGTTGATAACTGGTCAAAGAATATGAACAGGCAGTTTTCCAAAAAAGAAATCAAAACTATCTATAGTCATGGAAAAATACTTTAAATCATTACTGATTAGAGAAATACAAATTAAAATAACTCTGAGGTTCCACCTCATATATATCAGAAATGACAAGTATTGGAAGGGATGAGGAAAATAGGTACACTAATAAGTTGTTGGCAGAGTCATGAACTAGTCCAACCATTCTTGAAAATAACTTGGAACTATGCTCAAAGAGCTATAAAAAATTCATAACTTTTGAGCTGGAAATATCACTACTAGGTCTGTACCCCGTAAAGCTCAAAGAAAAAGGAAAAGCATCTAATATGTACAAAAATATTTATAGAATCTTTTTTTGTGGTGGCAAAGAATTAGAAATTGAGAGGATGTCCATCAAGTGGGGAATGACTGAACAAGCTATGCCATATAATTGTGCTTACACAATAATAATATACACAGTAATTACTGTGCTTACACAGTTCTATTATGCTATAAGAAATGATGAGAGGGATGGTTTCAGAAAAAAAACATGGAAAGACCTATATGAGCTGAGACAAAACAAAATGAGCACAAACAGGAGATCATTGTAAAAGCAATATTGTAATGATCAACAGTGAAAGATTTAGCTACTCTGATCAATACAGTGATCCAAGACAATTATAAAGGATTCATGATGAAAAATGTCATCTATCTCTTGAGAAAGAACTAATGACCTCTGAGTACAAATAAAGCTATTTAATTTTCTTTATTTTTCTTGCTTTTTTTTTCAATGTCTAATATGGAAATGTTTTACATGATTTCACATGTATAATTGATAACACTATCTTTTCACTGGATAGATAAGAGTCAGGAAGGAGTGAGAGAATTTAGAACTCATAATTTTTTAAAAAATATTTAAAATAAATCATTTAAAAGGGGAAAGAAAGAAGGGGCTCCTGACTTGAAGTCAAAGGACAGGCTGTCATCCATTTCTGCCACTTAGCAACTACATGACCTTGGACAAATCAAAAATTTTCTGAGCTTGAATTTTCTTAGGGTCAGGGCCAGCCCAGTGCAAATTTTTATTGGTTTGTGAAATTTCCATTACCAAAGGTCCTACTTAAAATTCTATAAATTAGATTTCCAGTTGCTGGCAATATAAAAGATCCAAGAGCCCAGCTCTCCTCTAAATGCTCCAGACAAGTTCAAAAAGTACATAAGAATGAACAATAATAAAGAAAATGAAAGAGAAATAACTAATTCTACCATACAGACTAGGATAGCTCAAGTACATTGCCAGAAACTTGCAGAAGTTCTGAGTGAAAATCAGCCAAGCAATGTGGAAGCCAAAGCTGCACTGGAGACATAGTAGGAGAAAGGCCCATTGCTGCATTTCAGCAGCCTGTGCCAGAGTCACAAGAGACAGGATGAGAACAGTGTCAAAGCAACTCATCCTGAAACTGTAGGAGATAGGAGCAGTGCATCATCTGGGAAGCCCAAGAGAATCCCAGCAAAAAAATAGATTTCCACTCTAAAGTAGTGGGAGATAAGACCAAAAAATTCAGGAGGCAGCAGAATTAGGGACTTTACAGAAGGCCTGAAAGCAGTTCAATCTACATCATCTGTTTGGGGCTTGTCAGGGCCACAGAGATGAATCTAGCTCCCAGCTGAAGATTGTTCATGAAGGAAATAAGCGATTGGCTGAAATCAAAGCTTGGGCCACCAAGTTTTGGAGCCAGAAGAAGAAAATCCGGTAGAGGGTGGACCCAGTCACAACATTCAGAATAGTAGTGAAAGGAAGTCAGCCTTAAAGGCCCAGCTCCAAGTGTTGCCTTCTTCACTAAGTCTTCCTGCTGCTTTCTCCCTCTCAACCCTGACCAAATACTCTTGTATATATTTCATAAAGACTTAGGTATATGGTATCTCTACTCACTAGGACCAGAAACTCCTCAAGGGCAAGGTTTGTTTCCCTGTTCTCTTTGTGTTCTCAGTAACTATTCTCAGTAACTACCAATAAAGCTTTTGGCACATAAGAAGCAGTAATGCTGGTCAGGCATTTCCTCCTAGTTTTAAGAGATTTTGGGCAAGTGCTCCATCCTTCTGAACTGCAATTTCCTAGTCAGTAAAATGGGGATAATAATCTCTGCCCTACCTTATTCAGATGGTTGTTGTGATAATTAAACAAGATAATGATAATGTATCATATAATTTATTTTGATGAACACTTTTCTATGAGATATGTGGTAGTGAAACAGGATAGTGCTATTCCTTTCACGACAAGATAGTCTTCTCATTGTAAAGGTAACACAACAAAATTATCTCCATTTCACATACAAAGTTTCATATAAGCAGAAACTGTTGCAGCAGCCTAGTTCAGTATCTCCTCATTTATAATTTATTTCTTTCCTTGTAAGACTGTTTTTGCTGTACACAAAGGACACCAGGAAAGTCCTGAAACATGCTTAGCCCCTGAAAGCTAATACCATTTCAATCGAACAAAAGAAAATCTTGTCCAAATTCTCCAAACCAAAGGCCAAACAAGTTCATGCCCCAGAAGTCCAGAACTTAGAAATCATGAAACTAGCTACATTATTAATAATATTCTTTAAATTCACCATGAATTTTATAATCTGTTAATTCATACTTTATTTAAATTTCACAATAATTCTGTAAGAGAGTTCTGACTTTTAAAAAGTTTCCATTTAAAAAGTTGTATTTGTATTGATTTCTTTTGTTTTACATCAATTTCATTTCCAAATAATCCCTCTATTATAGTTATCTCTAGTGGCAAACAATAAAAAAAAAAAAAAAAAGCAAAAAACCTCAATGTTCAACAAAACTAATCAATATATCAACTAAGTGTGACAATATATTCACACCCATATTCACAGTGTATTCCATACCATTATTCCCCTTCCTCTGTGAAGAAGGGAATGGAGATACATTTTCTTAACCCTTCATTCAGCCAAACTTGGTCATTATAATTACATTACATAGCATTGTTTTGCTTTTTTTTTTTTTTGCTTGTTTTATTTACATTGCTGCAGTTGTTTTCTCATTTACTTAAGTCTTTCTGCCTTGCTTTTGCATCAGTTCATTACTTTTCCCATTTATAGCTTCCATTTCTATAGTGCTTTAAGGTTTACAAAATTTCTTCTAATTCAAATTTTTAAACCTCTGAAGTACCAAACAACCATCAAAGTGGTCAAATCTTTCAGTGTATCCTCTCTTTGGGGAATTTGGGCAAGAATTGTCCAGATTAAGAAAATACAGATGTTATGATCTGGTAGAAGGAATAACTGTAATCAATGTTACTAGAAATTCACTGAAATAATCAAATACTTGATATACTTTCCCTCTTAATGACCTCACTAGTTCCTATGCTATGCAAACATCCAGATCTATCTAATTAGTCTTGGTTATTCTCCTGAAGATTATGCATCACCTATTTTAAAGTAGACATCCCACTGCCATTTCAAACTCAACATATCCTAAAACAGAGTTCATTATCTACCCCACTTTTCCAAAAACATGCTTCTTCCTAACTCCTCTATTTTATCTGGGACTTAAAAGAAGGCAGAAGTGAGAAGGAAAAAAATTTCTAAGACAGGAAAAACGTCCAGAGTTAGAAGATGTAATGTCTTTTTTAAGGAATCACAAAAAAGTCAATGTCCCTGCATCACAAAATATGTGTTGGTGAAAAAATATAAGGTAGTAGGAAGGAGACAAGCCATGAAACAGGGAATTTTATATTTAATCCTGGACATGAAGAAGCCATTGCAGCTTAGTATGTGAATGTATGTAACAGAGATAAATAAACATACAGTCAGACATATTCTACAGATCAGTTTGATAACTGTCTGGAGAACTAGAAGAGATTTAAGGAGGAAGCCTTCCTATATCTTCCTCCATGTTTCTCATCTCATTAATACTCTCTCCAAAGTTAATAATGTCTCAATCCTCATCTGCAGCCTTTAACACTATAGACCACCCTCTTCTCCTTGTTACTCTTTTCTCCAGGTTTTTAGGACATCACTCTCTGCTGCTGTTTTTTCTTAATTTCCTTTGTGGACTCTTCAGTTCATATCCAATAACTACGAGTATCCAAAAAGGCTCTGTTCTGGGTCCTCTTCTCTCTTTTTATATGCTATTTCACCTGGTGATTTTATCAATTCCAATGGATTCAATTATCTCTATATGGATGATTCTTGAATTTATTTATCCAGCCCTAAGATCCTGGTTGAGCTCCACTTTCTTTTTCTCAACTGGAGATCAGACACCTTGAACTGGATGTCCCAGGAATATATTAAGCTCAATATGTCTAAAATTAAATTGATTACCTTTCCTTCCAAACCCTGCTCCTTTCCAAAGTTCTGAAAGAGACATTGATATTTTCTTTCTTTTTTGCCTTTCATGATACTGTTCCTATCCATATTTCTTGTTACTGCCTATTTCTTCCCAGTGTCTTTTGCTGGTTAATCCTCTTCCCCAACTTGAGTATTTCCAAGACTCTGTCCTCAGCTCTCAGCATTCTATCTCCCTTGAAAACCTCATCTTCTTTGACTTCAAAACCCATATTCTCCGACTTCAAATCTAGCACCCTTTCTACTCTGTCATCTACATCTGTCAAGTTTAATATTTCAACAAGATGATCAAGTGGAGATGTCCATCAGACAGTTAGGAATGAGAAGATTAGGGTTAAGGAGAGGTTACCAGTTCAAAACTGAACTAATAAGCATTTTCTCCTTTTAAACCTGCCCTTATCCTATTTTAATTATTTCTGTGGATAGCAGCACCTTTTTTCCAAGTTACTCATGCTCAAACCCTCAAAATTATCTTTCACTCTTCCTTTTCCCACATTTACTCATTTGTCATACCTCTTGCTACTATGGGTAAACCAGTTCTAAAATATAATTTCTTTCTATCAGCACTAGCACCATTACAGATCAGACTCTCAGCACCTCCAGTCTAGACTATTGCAATACCCCAATAACTGGTCTATCTGCTTCCCTTCTTTTTCCTCTCATTCTCACAATGGAAAAATTATTTTTCTAATGTGTATGTCTGATCACATAGCTACCTTATCCAAGAATATTCAATAGTTCTCTCTCCTCTATTGCCTCTTAAAAAAAAAAAAAAAGAAGAAAAAATAATTCTTCATCTTGGCACTTAATGTATTCTATAACCTGGCTACAATCTACTTTTCCAGTCTCACGTCACATTTTTCACTTTTACATATACTATATTCCAGCCAAAGCAAATTACTACCTGATCTTGTCCTACCTCTACCTTGTCTGATAAAACTGCACATTTTCCTCATGTCTTCTCATCAATATTCAACTCAGAAACTACTTTTCTATGAAATCTTCCCTACTTACCTCAGATGAAAGTATTCTCTTGTTTAGACCTTTTTTCCATAATGCTCAGTTTTCTAAAACTTAGCTGTGGCATATCCTGCCACCCTGCCATGAATTACTTACTCATTGAATTTTACAGGTGGGTCAGACTTAAGTAGAACTTTCAAGTTGGAAAGAGAATTAACTGTGGATTTGTTTTCTTGATTTGCAAGGATTATGAGTGATTTTTCCTCAGTCAGCTTTTGTTTCCATTGTGCTTATTTTTTGTATTGTAAATTACTTCTAAAGAATCCATCAAGTTAAAAATATCAGTTTACAGAGTACTTTTGCTTGGGATAGGAGAACATGAAATCAATGTGTTATTTATCATTTTCGTATTCTTAATGATGGTTTTCATGTCTTTTTTTTTTCCAAAATAGGCATTTAGTAATTGCAAGCCAAATCAAATTTCATTTTCCAAACAACATAGAAGGAAAAAGTCTGCAGAGTTAAGTCAAGAATCATTTATTAAACAGTATTTATCATGCAAGTACCAAGTACTAGAAATACAAAGAAATGAAAAAAGAGAAGTTACAAAATAACAACATATTTATGCACAAAGTATTTTCAATGCTGGAGGAACAAATGAAAATTTGGCAAGAATCTTTAATACCCAGTATTACAAAACCCTGAACTAATGAAATCGCTGATTCCTCTGAAGGAATCAGACTTACAAATATTACTACTAAGGGGAAAAAAAGCATCTATAACAAGTTTCATAAAAACTCTTTTCATGAACAATAGCAGAATCAAACCAAGATACCATGAAATCTTAGAATCTCTGGGCTGGAAGGATGCCCCCCAGAGGCTCTCTAACCAAACTCACATGCAAGCAAAATTCCCTTTCTAGAATACACTTGATAAGTGGTCATTCAGCCTCTCACTGAAGGCCCCCACAAAGGAAGATCTAGAAAGGAAGATCCTCTAAAGATAGTCCCAATGGATGGCTCTATTGGTAGTAATTTTTTCTCTATACTGAGCCTAAAAGCACTTCTCTGCAACTTCTACCAATGGCCTCTGAACACAGAACCAGGACAAAGCGGACAAAGCCACATGACAGTTCTTCAATTTTTTTTTTTTTTTTTTTGCTGAGGCAATTGGGGTTAAGTGACTTGCCCAGGGTCACACAAGCAAGAAGTGTCATGTGTCTGAGGTCAAATTTGATCTTGGGTCCTCCTGACTTCAGGGCTGATGCTTTCTCTACTATACCAACTAGCTGTCCCCCAGTCCTTCAAATATTTTACAAGTATTAACATGTCCTCTATCTCATCCCCCAAAATCTTTTTCCTCTGGTCTCTCCTGAGTGTGCCATATTCTTCACATTAGGTGAGTTTTCCTCCTCTGGAATCAATCCAACTTGCTTATGTTCTTTCTAAAATGTTATTCCCAAAGTACTGCAGAAGTGGAAGCAATAGATTGAATATCACCTTCAATCTGGACATAGCCTCTCAGTGCTTGCTAGAATAGTATTCGATTTTTTTAACCATCACACTGACTCCATATTAATTTGGAATCCAATAAAATTCCAGAGCTTTTCTCACTTGATTTTTACAACAAATTTATGCAAAAACTTATTTGTGTTACTACTCCTAAAAAAACACATAGGTGAGGAGACAGGCTCAAAGAAAATAATAATGTGCCCAGGTCATACAGCTAATATGAAATCTAGCCAAAGCTTGAACCACTAGAATATCTATACACTTAAATGTTCTAGTGTTAAAACAGGAAGGTGATAAAAATACTGTTTTCACCTGTAAAAATGGTCTGTTTTTTAAAATTAAATTACATTTTAGGGGGTTACATTTTAAGTTCCGCATTGCTTCTCTCCCTATCCCAAATTAATGTGTGTAATGTATGTATGTATGTATGTATGTGTATATATATATATAAAACCACATTATGCATACTTCTGTTTCTTTCTCTGAAGTGGATAACATCTTCCTTTATAAGTACTTTGTAATTGTTATTTTAAATATTATAAAAATTCAAATCAATCATTCACAGATATTCTTTGAACAATATGCTGTTAGTGTAGAATGTTTTCTTTTGATTCTATTCATTTTGCTCTTCACTATGTAAGTCTTTCCTTGTTTTTTTTTTTTAAAGATTAACCTATTCATCATTTCTTACAGCACAATACTGTTTCATCACAATCATAATCACAACTTGTTTAGCTATTCCCCAATTGATAAACATTCCCTCAATTTCCAGTTTTTGCTATAACAGAGAGCCGATAAAAATATTTTAAAGCACATAGTTCTTTCCCTTTTTCCCTGATCATCTTGGGAAATAGATCTATTTGCTGGGTGAAAGGGTACACACAATTTTATAACATTTTGGTCATACTACTGTGTTTGTGTCTCAAGGAAATCATAAAGAAGGAAAAAAAATCCACATGTGCAAAAATGTTTGTAGCAGTTCTTTTTGTGGTAGCAAAAAAATTGGAAAATGAGTAGATACCCATCAATTGGGGAATGGCTAAATAAGTTGTGGTATATGAAGGTAATGGAATATTATTGTTCTATAAATGATCAACAAGTTGATTTTAAAAATTTTAAAAAGACCTGGAAAGATCTACATAAACTGATACTGAGCGAAACAAGCAATAGTTGATCACTGCACAATCTTGCTGTTACTGTGTACAGTGTACAGTACTTGTTTCTTCTCAGTGATTCAAGACAATCCCAATAAACTTTGGATAGAAAACACCACCTGCATCCAAAAAGAGAATTATAGAGATATGCCATGTACACTTCTCTTTTCTGTTTTTTTTTTTTCTCTCCTGTGTTTTTTCCCCCTTTTGTTCTGATTAGATAAAATTATTTTGAGTTTGAATTGGTAAAAATATAAATGGAATAAAACATAAAACCCTGATGATCAAGAGAAAAGGAAAAGAACTATATGCTTTAAAATATTTATATAACCTCTCTTTTAGTAGACCTCTTTGGTTTTATATTTTATTTCATTTATATTTTTACCTATTCTTTGCTACCACAAAAAGAAATGCTACCAAAGTGACCATGATTCAAATTGCCCTGGTCAGCTAAGCAATTTAGGCTGCCAAGCACCATTTTGGGCCATTGGATTACAAGATCTCCTCTATTAGAATGTGAGCTTTTTGAAGCATGGGTTTTTGGCCTTTCTTTATATCCCCGTTGTTTAGTATAATGACTACAGCAGGCAATTAATATTATTAAATGGTTGATTTGACTCTGGGCCTTAGTTTCCTCATTTGTAAATATAGGCAAATAATTTCTCTCCAACTTACTTTATAAGATGGCTTTTAGAATCAAAAGTATGTGAACGTAGGTTGAACAGTGTATGTGCTAGACACATACTCTTTATGTAAAAAATGTAAATGGATGTGTACTTTTTTCTTTCCCATTTTATTCTTCTAGCCTGGTCCAATTAATTGTGAACACAAGTTTGCACATAATGTATTTTCTCTGGTGTGCTTTAAAAAGAAATGGTATTGCTGAGTACTATCAGCAGTGGTAAATAAGGTCTGTCAGTTTTACTTTCAACATCCCAAGTGATAAAAATAGGCCTCAGTGAATTAGGCAGAATAACTCATACACTCAAGAAATAATTTTGGAAATAAGAAAATGAAACATGAGAGTTTCTTGGCTTTTATTATTACTTATTATTACAGAGAAAATAATTGGATTTCTTATACAGCTAATATTTTGACAACAAATAAGTTATAAAGGAAATAAACAATAACAAGACATATAAGAGTGTCAATTCAGTCTATGATCAAGGACAAGATTCAATATGACCCTGGGCAAGTACAAATCACCCTCTTTGGACCTTGGTTTCTTTCTCTATATGATGAGGAGATTGGACCACACACTCTCTAATTTTTTTTGCAGCTCTGACACTCAATGTTCTAAGGTCCTTTCTAGTCCTATAGTTCTACAATTATATGTTCTAGTATCCTATGATTTAAGATTCCTTTCAACTCTAATTAAAAAAAAAAAAAGTCTGTCCTAAGATCCCTTGTAGATCTTACATTCTTTGCTTCTATAATTACTCAGTTTTTGAGATAAACTGAAAATTAGGAGATGTTTTCTTGGGTTCCTAGTTCCATCAATGTATGTTAGTTTATTGGAGACAAACTACACAATGTAGATTTTCATTTGTCCAAACTATTAAACCATTCTTGGCACCAAGGAAGATATAAGAGATACAGCTGAAAGGTCTGTAGTTTAAGTTCCCTATTACCTTAATTAATACAAAGCACAAAGATTAGAACAGTAGAAAGAATACTGGTTTTAAATGTATATGATAGATCAGGAGAATATTGTACACAGTAAGGACCACCTTGTGTTGATGATCAACCATGATAGACTTAATTCTTCTCAGCAATGCAATGACCTAAGATAATTCCAAAGAACTCATGACAGAAAATGCTAAGCACATCCAAAGAAAGAATTATGGAGTCTGAATGCAGATCAAAGCATACTCTTTTCATGTTTTTTTTGTTTTTTTCTCAGGGTCTTTCCCTTTTGTTTTGAGTCTTCTTTCACAACATAACTATGGAAATAACATTATTGCACATGTATAGCCTATATCAGATTCCTTGCTCTCTTGAATTAGGAGATTCTTGGGAAGGAGGGAAAGAAATTAGAGAGGGGGAAAAAAATTTGGATCTTAAAATCTTACAAAATGAATGTTGAAAACTATCTTTAAATGTAATTGGGGAAAAAACTATTAAATAGAAAATAAATGCATATGATATATATGTATACATATATGTGAGTGTATGTGTACACACACACACACACACACACACACTCACATTTATTGACTTTTGTCTTTACATCAGTCACTTCCACCCAAGTCACACACTAATTTTCCCTTATGACAAAAAAAAGCAGATTATCTGATACATTGATTGCATCTATAAATGTATGCAACATTCTGTCCAATTAATTGCCCATTTTTCTACTATCAAAGAAGTATGTTTCATTATCTATTCTCTGGAACCTTTCCCTTTCTATTTTCTTTTAAATAATTCAACAAACTTACAGTTTTCTTTTTAAAGTTTCCCACTGAACCTAAACATGATAATGATGGTAATGTGATGGTATTTTTAACCATTCAATAAATTGTTTCTAATTCTACACTAATAAATGAATGAATAGGAAGGGATAGAGTTTTAATTTCCGGAACTATAATTCTGAAGCTCCTATCCTAAATGGCTGGATTTTCCAGCTACTATAGAAATTATTCTTCTCTCACAGTTCTTTCTGTCTCCTTTGCTAGTTTACCTTTGTTCACACCCCTGAAATAGAGGTCTTCTTGTTTTGAAGTTTTGTTCTCGACTTTCTTTTATCTTTCTTCAATTTCTCTTCTGACCTTAAGTCTTGTCTTAGTTTGTTGATATAGATTTGAGTCATCCCAATCTATCACCACTCCAGAGTTCTCATGCCATTATTTAAAAGTTCTGGATGGCCATTTCTGCTTGGATATCTCACTGGCATCTCACCCTAGAATATCCCAAGTGTTTACCTTTTCTTCCAAACCTATCTCTGCTCCCTCCCCAACTTATTTCTGGTGGTGACATCACTATTTTCCCAGTCATTCAAATTTACAACCAGAGTTATCTTTACCCATCCTTGCTTCTTACCAATTTACTCAACCAGCCAGTCATCCAATTCTATAACTTCTATATTTTTTTTCCTATATGGCCACTATAACCACTATCCTTTTTATAATCATACTTAGTTAATACTTGTTCTTTCACACTGCTGACTCAGTGAACCCATTAAAATCTCTAGATCTTTTTGCATGGCCTCCCCTTCTCATTCTGTGCTTGTGAAAATGATTTTTTTTTTTAAAAATTCAAGTGTAGGGACTAACATTTTTCCATATTAGATTTGGTCCATTATTCCAGTCTGCCAAGATCTTCTAAATACTTGAACTGAAATCATATACTTCTTCTAAGTCACCTTATTCCTCTATAAACCCCTACTATTGTAAATAAAAAAGTTTGTACCCTTACAGGTTTATTATTAGCTAAGTACTTTATAAATGGTAAAAATTCTACAGAAATGGAAGCTATTATGATTTGTGAAATTTGAAGACAGTCTACATATCATGCTTAAAATTTTCTCTTGTTTCCCAAATAAAAAAATGAATTGTTATTTCATCTATTGGTATGCAGCAGAGGACACTGAAGTAAAGGCATTCAAAGGAAAAAAAGAAAGATGAACAACTGGCTAAAGCAGGATGAATTATTTAGCTCGCTCTGTCTTGGAAAATATCAATAGGATGCTTCACCAAACTAAAAGGTCATGAATTATAAAGCATAAGCTATATTATAAATAGGAACTAATCTTATGGTAGCTCTTTGTTAACAATGCATTCAAGTTTAGGGAATCTCCAATGAATTATTATTGCCTAAGTGATAAAACACAGACATAAACAATTATTGCCTGGGGGGGAGGAAAAAATGAAAAAGAATTAAGGAGATAGTCTACTAAACTATACTAGGTTAGAACTAAGGAAAAATGGGATCTCTTCTTGACTTTTCTTCAATCTAGCTGGGCATTATCTGGACAAATAATTTTGATTTCTCGGGTCATAGTTTCCTTATCTGTAAAATGAAAGGGATGAAATAAGAGATCTCTAAGTGTCCTTCCAGTTCTACTTTCGTTACTCTATGTTCTAGCTGTCTGTATTCTATAATTCCTCCTAACATTCTACGATTCTTATTTTTAAATTGGAACTTTTTCTCCTTTTGAAAGAGGGAGACACCTATGGGACATATTTGTTACTTCTGATTTCCATGGTCATAATTCCTAGAATTATATGATTGTTCAGCTGCAGAAGAAAAAACCCTCTAACACATGGCATTAATGTCTGAGCATGCCTTTTCCCATATAGTATTAATATACTGTCTCATCAAGACTTATATACAAATAAGACTTATTATACAGATAAGAATGTAAACATTGATTTTAATGTATACTTCCAAGTTATATTACTATGAAAGCTAATGCTTCTTTCCCCAAATCCCAAACTCAGCACGAAGGGAAAGATGTAGCCAGGTCAATCACCTTAAACTGATCAATAGTCCTTTTCCTAACGCATCATGTTTCACCTGAGCATGCAAACATTTTAGTGATTAGCTGCCTAAACGTTCCCAGCCATTATGTGGAAACAATTTAGGGTAATCATTCCAAGACTCTATTTATGTGGTGCCTGATTACTAAATTTTCTGATGGGTCAGGCTCTGCCATCACTAAGGTAAATGTGCTTAAATTTAAAAAATCCTTACATTGCTCTCCTAATGTTCTAAGAATAATGGAAAGTCCTAAAAAGGGAGAACTCCTAATATATGAATATTAGAATCATTGGATAATCCATTATCTTCCTAATTTGGAAGCCTTGAATATAATAAAAAGTATTATGAAAATTTCATCATTTTATAGATTAAAAAAGTAAGGGCATCAGTTACATAATAATTTGTCTATGGCTGACACAATTAAGTAGAGGAACTGGGATTAGAACCTAAGTTTCCTGTCTCCAAAACCAATATAATCTTTCCATTATATTCTGTTGCTGCCATTCTTAAAAACGTGGTTTTCTCCTCTCCCCCCCACCATGAGATTTTTAAAATACAGTACACATTTCAACAATGTAAAACATAGGCCAAAACCAAGAAACACACACACACATACAAATACACACCCCCTACACTCCACCTTCCTTTACTCCTCTCTTCTCTCTCCCCCCTCTCCTCACCCCCAACTTGGGGTTGGGTTGGGGAATCTTTCCCAATGAATAGACATATTTAAGTCTGGATTTTCTTTCTTCGATTTGCAATGTCCATTTAGTTAACCACTATTCAAATACCCTACTATATAAGCCACTGTGTTAGATTCTGAAACAGAAATAGAAATAAATTTGTCTGAATAAAGGCTGCATTCTTAAAAATAAGATATCTCTGAAAAGATTTTTTAAAAAAAATACAGGCATACTCTTGAAAAATACCACCAATTACATGCTACATTCAAATCTTAAATAAATCCAGTTGGAGTTTGGGAGTGGGAGGTATAGACTACTCTCAATCCAGTATAAAAAACTAGTAAACAAAGTCTAGTAAAAACAAAACAAAATCTAGTAAAATTTTTGGTTGCTGACCAAGTAACATAATTGGACATACTCTGTACTGCCTTCCAAATTATAGGGAAAATTCTCAAGGTTAAATAGGAAGAAAACAACCAACACTGAACCTGGGACTCAAAATGCTCTACTACTTGATGACCTTAGGCTCATTACTTCCAAGTTCATTATTTCCAAGGGTCTCAGGTTCTTTCTCTTCCATAGAAAAGGGCTGAACTAAATATTTCTATGCTTCCTTCCATTTTCACCTTTTAAACTACAATTTGTCCTGTAGAAATTCATTATTGAATATCATGATGAATAGCATGACAGGTAGGTAGACTGGCAAATGAGCTGAGAATAGGAAGAAGCAAGACAGGTCTAGGACTCACAAGAAGAGTATAGTGGAGCAGGAATATAGTACTATACACTTATATGATTTTTAATCTATCTCAGTGACAGAAAAATTCACTCTCCACAGCCAATAGAAATTTATTTTGTAACAAGGAAAGCCGCAAGTATTACAGTAATGGTCCAAAGGGCATTTGAAGGATAATAACAGGAGACTAAAATTTCAAATCTTACCAGAGTGTAAAAACAAATACCTGGTCCCCAAATCTGACAGATGGCTAATTAGTCATTTAAGATATCTTTATCAAACATCCCAGTAGGGGAAATGAATTGTTCTCACTGACATGGAGTAAAGAAACTTCTATTAAAACAACAGAAAATGTATTTTTAAATAATGCTTTCACAGCTCTGTTTTGATCTCTTCTTTGTATTTATTACACAGAAATTGGTATTATTTTTACTTAGTTCCCTATATTTCCTGCCAAACTAAGCTCAATAATGACAGAGCTATATATCACTATAATAACACCAACCCAGAAGTTGAATGCATTTTTAAAATTTTTTATTTTTTTATTTTTTTGCTGAGGCAATTGGGGTCAAGTAACTTGCCTAAGGTCACACAATTAGGAAGTGTTAAGTGTCTGAGGCCATATTTGAACTCAGGTCCTGATTTCAAAGACTGGTGCTCTATCCACTGTGCCACCTAGCTACCCCCCAGAAGTTTATAGGGTGCAATATGATTGTTGAATTTTAGTTTTTTAAAAAATGGACACCTGTTGAATTTAATTGTGGGACTTTTATGAAAACTATTGGGCACAGGAGGAATATATTGGCTTTAGAAACATCACTTTTCTCTCCCTTCTCTTTTGTACTCTTCCTTAGGGTCAGACACTTGTCACTAGATTCAATTTATCTCAAATATTTTCTACCTTATGAAAAATACCATGACCAGGTGGCTGGAGAGACAAAAGTTGAAAAATGACATTCTGAACAAATGTTATAAAAAAATTTGAAGAAAGAAGGCAATTACTAATTGTGAGATGTTGGACAATTCACTTAAGGTCTTTGGGCCTTAGTTTTCTCATCTGTAAAATGAAGGGGTTGGACTAGATAGTAACTATAGTTCTTTGGGCTATAAATTCTGTTGTCCTCCTAAAGGAGTTCAAGAGAAAAGGTAAGACATATAAATAAATTATTCCTGAGTTTGAAGTACAAAGAAATCAAATAAAGAGACATAAAATATAGGAGGGAGAAACTTTGCCATTGAAGAGGCTTCATGGAGATATAACCCCAAGATGCACTTTCAAAACACTGATGAGAAGGTGCAGAAAAGAGAGAGATAGGGATCCAGAGCAGGTGGGGAAATGATAGATGTAAATATACAGAGTGAGGAGGGGCCAGGATGAAAATGGGAGAACAGCAAGGAGTCCAGATGGCTGGAATGCAGCTTGGATAGAGAGAAGTGATGTAAATAAAATAAGGGCAGAAAGCTGAGGCTGAGCCAGATTGTGGAATACTTTAAATATCAGGCTAAGGATTACTTGCTTAGTGGCATTCACTCTAGCGTAATAAGGAGCCACTGAGGATAATCAATGGAATGATTTCAATGAATTGCTAGAATAACAATTTGAACTCAAAATTGGTCAGTTTTATGATTAGAGACCAAATTATTCAAATAGCAGCATAACTAGGATAAGAAATGTAAATATCTTTATAATGTCCATCAGTCAGTGTCCTGATGAGAACATACTTAAAAATTGTTGAAAAAATGAATCAGTGATCTTCCTGGGTTCGTTCTTACTTAAGCACTCTAAATTTTATGTCTAGCTCTTTCACTCAATAATCTATTTTTTAACATCCTATATTTCAAAGTCTTTTCCAGCTCAAATATTCTATAGTATACAGTGTCTCCCCTAGTGCGTAGTCCCAATGCTCTGTACACAGCAGGTACTTATTGGATCGTTACTGGAAGAAGAAATATGTTTTAATCATTTAAAGTCATTCCTGTAACCTTCTAACACTGAATCACAGAATTTCATTAGGATATCCAGCTCAATGCACCTGGAGCAAAGAATAGCAAAAAGGAGCTGTCTTGAAATTTGGCAGTATATTTCTGAGAAGCAACAGATACATTTTAAATCCAGTATCACCTGGAAGAAATTTTCATTTGAAAACCACACAATCATGTAGCTCAAATAGAGGCCAAAAGACAGCTATTAAAACAACAACAACAAAACAGAAAAGGAAGTTCAGCAAAAACAGTCCACCCCTTTGAACTACTGTCATTTTTTCTCTCTCTTCTCCACTCCAAGCCATAGCTATAGGACAAAAATAGTGACCTGGAGCATTGTTTGACTTTTCAAAGTCTATGCTTATCGGCCTTCCATCACAGGCTCTTGAGCACTGCCCCAGATGCTGTTCTCTCTATTCCTTAGTACCTGACTGAGTGCTCACTGGGCACAGAAGTAATTTACCTGAAAGGCCAGGGCAAACAGCCACTGACCTCAACTTCTTTACTACGCACATGGGACTTTTCAAAATCGTGAGTCTCCAATTGCCATATCAATGAAACCAGAGAGGATCCTTTGAACAGTAGCCAAATTGCAGATGTTAATTTAATAATGAATTTAAACATTCCAAAGAACTCACAGGATCTCTTGAAGCTGAGGTCCTTAAAAAACCAAATACTTTCTTTGTAAGGATGAACACCTGTCCTATTCCTGTAATCACAAATGTTGTAGAAAAGATGAGAGGGAGACTCTGGAAAATGGAATACATCCACCCTAGTTTAGGTCCTCATTATGTCTTGCCTAAACTACTAATTGCAGTTACTCTGTAATTGGTCTCCTTGCTTCCAGTCTCCCTATCTCCAAGATATTTTATATAAAGCTGTCGAATTAATATTCCTAAAGCACAGGCCTGATTATGTCACTTCCCTTGCTCAAAAAGCTTCTGTGTCCACCTATTGCTTATATAAAATACAAACTCCTCTGTTTGACATTTAAAGCCCTTTGCTATCTGGCTCCAACCTATCTTTTCAGATAGATCTATTTCACACCATTTAAGCTTATGCAATCCATTTTCTAGTCAGATTATTTTAATTGCTGTTCCCCCTGCATGATATCACACCTCTCCCTCCTTTTCTGTGCACATGGTCCATCTCTTCCTTAAGCCTGGAATACTCACCCACTTTCCTTAACTTCCCTTAACACATACAAACAGCGCTCTCCACCCCCCAACCAAACATAGTATTTCTGTTTACTTATCTATGTGTGTGCTGTCCCTCCCTTTCCCCAGGAGAAAGTTCCCAGAAGACAAGGATTTTTTTTTTTTTGTTCCCTGAATATCCAGCATAATAGTCTTTAATACACATTTATTAAATTGAATTGAACAGGTGGCAGAGGTCATCTAGATTAGTAGATTAGGCTCTCAGTCAAGGCTTATCTACAACATCTTGGACAAGCACTCATATGGTCTTTAGACCAAGATCTCCAGTGATAGAAAATTCTATAGCTGACATTCTAATTTTAAGGACATTCTTCCTTGACTGGAATTGAAATCTGCTTCCCAATACTTTCTATCCACTGCTAATTTTGATCTCTGGAGCTAAGCAGAATAAATTTAATTTTTCTAGATTTCCCAGGATGGCTCTTTTGCTATTTGAAGACAGTGACCACATATCCCCTAAGTCTTCTCTTCTCCAAGCTACTACTCATGCCCAGTTCCTTCAATCAATTTTTGTACATCATTATGTTCAGTTTCCTTACTATCCTGGTTGTCTTCTAGGCAAAAATCTATTTGTCAATGTTGTTCCCAAAATGTGCTGCCACAAGCTGGGCACAGTTCTCCTAGCCAAGACAGAGGACAGTAGGATTATAAGCAAATGTGTTCTGAACTGACCTCTGTTTGTATAGCCCAAGGTCCCATCAGCCACCAATGGTAAAATAAGATAATGAGCAGCACCTTGTAAACCTGCAAGAGGTATACAAGTGCCAGCTATTATTACTGTTAAAGCTACCAGACCATTTTTATCATTTGAGAACCACATCTTTACCACATTATACTTAAGCAACTGATTTTTTTCTTTTTTTTAAGTAGGGAGGTGCTAAGTGCTTTGTCACTGGAGAGCTTCAAACAAAGACTGGATGACCACTTATTCAGGAACATAATAGAGGGGATTCCTGTTCAGATATGAATTAGACTGGTGCCTTCTGAGAACCCTGCCAGTTCAGGTTCTGTGATTTTACATTTATACTTCAATGCAGCTATGATCTAAAATGCAGGGAATATCAACAATGCAGATCACAAAGCATTTCATCCTATGCAATAATTATTCATATTTTCCCATAAATCCTCCATAGATTGGATTCCTATTACACAGAAGATCTTCTAGTTATCCTTCCTCTTCTTGACTATTATCTGAAAATTTTATAAGGAAATCATCTATATTATTTGCCAAAAGCAATTAAAAAAAAAAAAAACAAAATTGACAAACCCCAGAATTCTAGAGCCCTGTGATACAGTACTAGAGATTTCCCTCCAAGTATAATTAATCCATTAATCAACAAGGGGTCCAGCTGCTTCTTAATCCACCCAGTTCTGAATCCACCTAGCTATACTTTCATCTATTCTAGGCAACTCTGCACATGGTCAGGGTACTCTCCCTATTCTAATATCTATAACTCCTAGTTTCTAATTCATTCAGGAGATTATAAAAAACAAATAGCAGCATATTTCGGCCACATAATGGTTTACATGTTGCTACTTACCCCTTCCCCCCCCTCAAAAGCTAAACCCCAACTATCTTTGAGATGTAGGTAGGGCAGGAATTATCCCCATTTTACAGATAAGAAAACTGAGGCTGAGAGGAAAAATATTTCATCCAAGTTTTCTGACTTCAAGTCCATACTTCACATAAAATTACATCATCTAATTCAACAATTATTAGAATCATTAAAAAAAAAAAAACCAACAGGGAAGTCTCCCTTCATTTTACTCCTATTTGAAAGGGTAAATACTTCTTGGCAAGTTCATCAGGTTCCAGTCCTGTGATTCTGCACTCCAACACTGGAATTTTTATATGCACTAATGATGATAAAATGATGATTAAAACACACACACACACACACACACACACACACACACACACACACACACAAAAGCCTCGGGGCCAAATACCAGAAGATCTGAAGTGAGCTCAAGCATTGGACACTTTGCACTTTTAAATTTCAACCTGGATGAATGAATATTGTGCATGATACTGTGCATAAGCACTGGAGTACCCTGATTCTGACATTGGGTCAATCATTCCCATTTCTGGGCTTGTTACCTCCTTGTAATGATAGGATTGTAATGCTAAAGTTCCTTTCTGCTCTGACACCCCATGCCTAAGGAATTGACAGAACAAGCAAGAAAAGGGAAAAGCAAGACAGCTTCAAAATCCAGAACTGTATTCTTAAATCAGTTAGTTATATGTACTTTGTTCCTTGAATAAGGCCCCATTAGATGTCTCTTCTTTGCCAAAACATGCCAGTAAAGACCAGTCCCTTAACAGGACCACAGCCGCTAGAAGCTAAAAGATTCCTATTCCGAGAGGATCCCATGATGGAAAAGTTGACCACTGATCCCAAAGTATATAAGACACAGAGGAACTGACCAGCACAAGGAACAGTTATTTAGCAAATGGGGTAGGAGTGGGAATGGGGTAGGGGCATAACCAGTCAAGGAAGAAACAGCACGTTCTCAGTGGTAGATGAGAGGAAGGAGCAGTTTCTATTTTGAAGCCAGGAAAAGGAGGCAGAAAGGGTAAGTGCTAAAAGAAAGCAAGTAAGGAGGTAAGAAAAAACAGGAAAGAACTGAGAAAGGCAATGGGGGGAGGGAGGAAAGGAAGTCCCGAGATCGTAAAAGGAAAGATCCCGCTGCATTAGGGGCACTCATTGGGAAGATTTTTGGGCACTTTCCCTCATAGGGTTGGAAGGGAACTGACAAGAAGGATCCCAAACCTCACTTGGGGATGTCCACCTGCCTCCCACCATTATATGGGCGTCAAAGGAGACCCTCCCCTTTGGAAGCATCATATTCTGCCCAATCTCCTCAGAATCAGAGCAGACCTCCCCACCCTTGCCCAAAGGGTGGCACGCTTGGGCTCCCCGCAAGTATTAGGGTTGGCTCCCGTTATCCCATTCCTTCGGGGTCCGAGGCCAGTTCTTGAAAAATCACCCGGGGTCTCCTCATCCCCGCGTCCGGGGAATGTTAGGCAGGTTTGCTCACCTGGGCGAACCCCTCTCTGGCGGCCGCCTCGGCACCCCCGGGGCCGCCCTCCAACTGCTTCTCCCGGTAGAGAGCCCACAGCCCCACGTTGGGCAGGAAGACGAGGGCCGCCAGCCCCAACGCCACAGCCTGCAGGAGCCGCTTCTCCTTCCGCTTCATCGGGGCCGGTCCCCTAGGCGCACGTACGCCCCGGCCCCGGGCACCAACTCCGTGGTGCCCGTAGCAGCAACAGTGGTGGCAGCAGCAGCGGCCGGGAGAAGCGGCCGCGGCGCCGGCCCCAGTCCAACTCCCCGACACTTCCGCTCCGCCGAGAGAGGAGGGGAGCCGGGCGCTACCATCGCACCCCCACCTCGGGGGGAGGGGACGAAGACCCACCACCCACTCTCTCCCAGTCCCCCCATTTCCGCCAGATTATCCCAACTTCTCCACCTCCCACCTCGAAGGGACCTATCTGGACTCCAGGTCAACCCTAATTCGCGCCTTAAGCAGCGCTGGCCCCAGCCGGCCTTGGCCATGGGGGTGAGTTCGTGCTCCTCCCCCGCCGGTCTCCAAATGGTCTCACCCGCCGGCTGGCTTAGGTAAAGTCCAGGAGTTAACTGAAGGGAGGGCTAACAGGTCGGAATGCTAGCTTGTCACTGGGGTTGGGGAGCGTCGGCTGTCTAGCGCGGCCCAAAAGGTGTGGTACCAGAGCGTACGTGGCGAGGCGGGAGGGGTGCAGCTCCACTCGGAGAAACTCCGTTCTTAGCAGCTGGATAAACTGGTCCACCTGGAAGAGACCACTCCCACGGGCTTGAGGGGCCAAGATTTCCGGGAAGGGGATGGTGGTGTGTGGGCATCGGTCGGACTCGTGTACGCGGGACTAGTGAATCGAAGTTCTGGGCAGGTTGGGCTTCCCTGTTCTCATCCCCTCCTGCCAAAGAGGGTGGTAGGTGCCCGGGAAGCGCCAGTTTCGATTTGGGGAAATGCGATGTGGTCAGTCTCAGCTCTTGGAAGGGGCGGGGGTGGCGAGAAGAGAAGAGGATTCGAGAAGAGTAACAGAATTCCTGGGACTGGGCAGACGTGACACTGAGCTCCGCACGGGAAGAGCATATTTGGATATGGATGTCGACGGGAATGAATGGGTTTCGATGAGCATCATTGGTTGGATTATTCTACATTATAGAGATTACAAATCCATTGGATTAACTTTTAAAAATTAAATTTATTTTTCATTTGTCAAAGCATTTACTTTTTTCTTTTATCTCCTCGAGGGCGGGGAGGGAAGGCGCAATCCTTGTTACAAGTATAATTAAGCAGGAGAAATTTTACATTACAACAATTTAAATAGTTTACACACTCATAGTACTTTTACAGAACATTTTCAGTGCGTTTTGCTTCTCTAATCTCATTTGATCCTTACAGCAGTCTTCAAGCCGTGGGCAGTAGTTCCATTTCACAATATAAGGAAAGGGGCGTTTCAGTGATGTAAAATTACTAGGACAATACACAAGGTGGGGCTGAGACTAAAAACAGGTTTTCTGCTTTTATGTTCTTTGGCTATAGTACATTAGCCACCCATTTGAGGAGTAGGAGAGAGATATATTCATATCTTACTAACAAAGCTGATAGAGGGAGCAACAAGTTTCTTGTGATTTAGGATTGTAATGTTGGTTGATAAGAGTTTATTCAGCAATGGCTTAAGGTTTGGTAGATAATGGAAAGAATAGTGGATAGAAAGAATAACTGAGATCCTGTTCTAAGCCTTCCATGTAATAGCTGTCATACTGAACAAGTTACTTAATTAACTGAGTTTGTTTCCTCATCTGGAAAATAAGTATATTAATACTTAACACTACCCAAGATTGTCATAAGAAACAAGGAAAGACTTTTGCACAGACTTTGCAATCCTAAGGTGCTAAATAAATATGAATATTTTAAGTATGATTATTAACAAACATTAGCTATGTTGAATTGGGAGTCACAAATTATGTTTTCTAAACTAAGCTTTGTTTAATCAAATCAGTTTCTTCCGTGGAACATGGAACATTCCCTATCTATAATATGAGAAGGTTGACCTATATGATCTCTAAGGTTCCTTCCAGCATTAACATTCTACCTTTTAAAATGTTTTTTTTCAGTTCTTTCATGTTGTGATTTTGTTGATAGAGACTATAAAGTTTAGTCAGATACCAAATAAAATGATTCTGTTATTCAGGAAAACAAAGGTATTAAGTCAGGTTAATGAAAACCAAAATAAGAATATATGGTGGGAGTAGGACTTGTGGAGAAAGAACTGGTCCATAACTGTCTAGCTAAAAGCAAGCTAGTCAATGGATATGTATTCAAGATAAAGAACCACTAGTATGGCAGGGGTGATGCAAACATCCTCTCTTCTGAAAATCATTACACTGCTGGGGTTGCCATTAAAATAGCAAGGATTATGCAATTAGTGTGCTTGCTATTTTAATGTTTTCCTTTTTGTAGAAAGATGAAAAATTCCTTATGAAAAAACAAACAAACCTCAAAACTAAAAAAACATAGTTTTCTTATCATTTCCTTCCTTCTCAACAGCTCAATAGAAGCCAGTCATTTTGTTTTCCACTAGGTGGCATATTTCAGCAAATTTCACTGTGGCTGCATAAGAGCACCATCACAAAGTGTTCAGGGAGTGGGAGGTGTTTAATAACTTAACCAGCTTTTCCTGGATGGGTGAAAGGAATACACTCTTAATGCGCATAGAATCAGAGAACCAAGGAATTTGGGGACCTGAAGGATATTAGAACTGGAAGAGATCTTATACAACAAAATGTCAAAACTGTGAGGGACTCAGATAAAACATACAATGTTAAAGTTGAAAGGAGCTATAAGGATTATTTAATCCAATCCCCCAAACATTTTACATATGGGGAAAGTGAGGCCCCTAAATGAAAAGTGAATTTATATACCGAATCAATGGCAAAGTTGGACCTAGAACCCAGGACTTCAGATCCCTAGTCGGTTGCTTCCATTTCACCAAGTTATGTTTGAAGGATAAAATAGTAAGTGATAGCACCTGAATAGTTTCTTTCAGTCTACAAGATTCTCCTAATCATATTCTCTAGTTTCTCCTTCTGCTACTCAACAATATCCATCCTACATAGATCTTCTGGGCCCATCAGTAACTCCCTGTTTTTTAATGTAGCATCTACTTGGGATAGTGCCTTCAACTTGCTCTCACATCCAGGGACTGGGTTCCTAAAGGGCCTCTTCTATCTCAAATTCTAGGAGTAACGCTGTGGGTCTGTACTTTTAGCACTATTACTAATGATTCCCCCAACAGCATGCTTCCCATTAATAGTCAGCTAATAGACACAATCAGTGCTTAGCAAAGACACTAAAGTGGGATGATAAGAATAAAAAGTACAAAACTGCCCCTACACAAAGCTGGGGTGCAGAATAAACACAAGTATCTGTAGGAATAAGCACCAATTTAAAGGAATGAGGCATACACATAGAAAACATGTGTGGCTAAAACAACTTGATATTTTAGTACTATGGGGCCTGAAAGTCCTCTCCCCCCCCCACAATGGAGTCCTCCCAAAAATTCCCCCTTGTGGGTTCCTCATGGGGTTCCCAGGGACTACTTGTCTTCACAGTTCTACTCTTAATTTCTGGGGCAAATTGTCTCAGGTTCATAGTATGCTATCTTTTCTGCTGCCAAAGGTCTTACTTCTTAAAGCTCTTTCTGGCTTCAAGTGACTGCCCATCTGTAACTGTCAAGAGTGTGTATATGTCTGCTTTCAGCTATTTGTGGTTTCTCCTACTGCTTGAGTGACTTTTCTTCATAATGACATAAATTGGGGAGAGATACAGGGGGCAGGTGAGCAACCCTCCCTCTTTTGCATTCAGGTTGCCTTAGGTGTGTGTGTGTATGTGGAATCCATTTTCAGCCCAGTCAATCATCATTTCTCCTTCTGACATGGATCTCCTGGATTTTCCCTCAAGACATTATATCTCTACACTCAAGGAGTTGCTGACCTGCCCCCTGTATCTCTGGCTTAATTCTAGTGCCTTACATCTTTTGATTATTTCCTTTTGATCCTATATGTATCTTTTTACATATTTGTGTATTATCTCCCACATTAGATTGTTAGCTTTTCTAGTAGAGTCTATCTTTTATCTTTCCAGAGACCTATTGCTGTGGCATCCCCTTCTCAGGGCCTACCTCTCCTTCCCAATCCTGTGGGATCATTGTTCAGATTCTCAGTAATATGGGCTTCCTCCACTAGCATAGTTGTAATCTTAATAAGACTATATATATGCTCTTTAATTCTCCACCAAATCTGTACCAGGTGTAGTCACAGCTAGTTGCCACTCTGTTCCAAGGAGGGGACAATGATTGCTCCAAGAACTGAGTGAATCTCCAGTAGAATTTCAGTCATGACTAACAGAGAGATAGAAAGGAAGAATTGGAGTAGAGAAGAAGACAATGTCTCAGAAACTCAGCTTATTAGACAGGAGGAAGAGTTACCTGGAGGTCCATAAATTATAATAGTCAGTTAGTTAATGAACATTTTTAAAGTACTTACAATGTTCTAGGAACTGTGCTAAGTGCTAAGCAAAAAATGGTCCCTGCCATCAAGGAGATATAATCTAATGTGGGAAGATAAAAAACAAAAAAAAAGTTGGAAAAGCAAGAGTGAAGGGAAGGCACATATCCGATGAATAATAAAGAGTCTGAGCTCCCTCCTTAAATGAAGCTTCTGGGAAGAACTATTCATTCTCTACCCTTCGATCAAAAAGAAGGAGGGGTCCGAGGGGCAGATGGTATTGATGAAGAATGACCTTATGGGATAAAAAGGTTCTTGGGGACATCATGAAGCAGTCAGGTGGGGGAAAACAAGAATCTGACAAGATGGAGTAAATTTAAATAAGTTGCTAAGTGACAGAGGAAGAAGGATTTTCTTCAGCTGTGGTAGCAGAGATCAGAAAGTATGGTAACTATCTTTTGGCCCTATATTTTTCTTTGGCCCTATATTTGTTAGAGGATGTTAAAAAAAAAAAAAAGGAGCACGTTCTCCAAATGATAAATGGTCAAAGGATATGAACAGACAATTTTCAGATGCTGAAATTGAAACTATTTATACTCATATGAAAAGGTGTTCCAAATCACTATTGATCAGAGAAATGCAAATTAAGACAACTCAGATACGACTACACACCTCTCAGATTGGCTAAGATGATAGGAAAAGATAATGACAAATATTGAAGGGCATTGGGAAAACTGGGACACTAATACATTGTTGCTGGAACTGTGAATGGATCCAACCATTCTGGAAAGCAGTTTGGAACTATGCTCAAAAAAATTATGTGCATACCCTTTGATCCAGCAGTGTTACTACTGGGCTTATATCCCAAAGAGATCTTAAAGGAAGGAAAGGGACCTATATATGCAAAAATATTTGTGGCAGCCCTTTTCATAGTAGCTAGAAACTGGAAATTGAATGTATGCCCATCAATTGGAGAATGGCTGAACAAGTTATGGTATATGAATGTTATGGGATAGTATTATTCTGTAAGGAATGACCAGCAGGATGAATACAGAGAGGCTTGGGTAGACTTACATGAACTGATGCTGAGTGAAATGAGCAGAACCAGGAGATCATTATACACTTCAGCAACAATACTATATGAAGATCAATTATGATCAAAGTGGATATCTTTGGCAATGAGAAGATCCAATTCAGTTCCAATTGACCAGTGATGAACAGAACCAGCTACACCCAGAGAAAGAACATTAGGAAATGAATATGGACTGTTTGCATTTTTGTTTTTCTTCCCAGGTTATTTTTGCCATTTTAAATCCAATTTTTCTTGTGAAACAAGAGAACTGTATAAATATGTACACATATATTGTATTTAAAATATACTTACACATGTTTAACATGTATAGGACTGCCTGCCATTTAGGGGAAGGATAGGAGGGAAGGAAGGGAAAAGTTGGAACAGAAGTGATTTCAAGGGACAATGTTGAAAAATTACCCATGCGTATGGTCTGTCGATAAAAAGCTATAAAACAAACAAAAAAGGAGCAGCTAGCTTTGGAGAAAAGTTCAAGAAATTGATAATTTCAGAAGAAAGCTGGAAATCAGAAGATAGAAAAAATATGAAAAGGTAAGAGTTAGCAGTTATTGATTTAGAGCTATAAGGATCCTTAGAGGTTATCTAGTTTAACCCCTTCATTTTCCAGATGAGGAAACTGAGGCCCAAGGAAGTAAAGTGACCTGCCCAAGATCACACAATTCATAAGTGGCAGAATCAGAATTTGGACATAGGTCCTCTGACTCAAAATCCAGCAGTATTTTGATAGTGCCATAAAGATTCTAGAGATGAATGAAAATGGAAGGCTAGGAAAGCTAGGGAATAAATATTGTATTGTCATTTGTCCTTTGTACTTGAAGGGGACAAATTAACACCGCAATATTGGGATCAATGTGCAGTGTGTTCAGCTGTAGCTGATCATATCAATACAACCTCAAAATGCTCTACCACAGATCAAGCACAAAGAGTCCATATAGACATTTGTCTGGGAAATGTTATGGGTGATGTCTATTGATTTGTGTATAAATTAAATTTAAGCAAGGGAGAATTACATGAAATTGTCAGCCTTACTCTCTTTCAGAGTCTTCAGAGCCAGTGCCAAGACAAAAGTCAAGATGACTGGCAATAGCTCTGAATACAATGGTGTCTTTGGTATCTGACCAAAATCTAAGTACTCCATAGCACCTGCTTCCACTGACTTCAAGGCCCTTTTGAAACAAAATGTTCCATCTTTCCATTCCATTGGGGAAGTCTTCACACTTCCCTAACTCATCAACAGTTACCCTCACACTGGTTTAATCCATTTATAGAAATAGTTTACCGGAGTGTGGTCATATATGCTGCATATGCTACAGCTTCTTAGAACCACAGGTGAGAACTGGGTGACATGTAGACACCAAAGGTGAATGTGTAACCCTGAAAAGGATTTGGGCAGCCCTCAAACCAGAGGTACTTGTTGTCCTATACATCCTAAGGGGGAACAAATGTGCTATGAGGAAATGAGTGGGAGAAAGAGTAGCCAATAGCCTGTACAACATCTCAGGCATTGTACCTGGCACATATCCCTAGTCTAGGCAGTGAGTCAAGGGGTTTGGGGATTGGATGGAAGTAAAGTTAATCTAACTTCAGAATTCACATTCAACAGGCACGGCAGAGGTTGAATACAAATTTGTTACTGCTCAGAACCTGAATTCAAACAAGATATAAGGGAAGAGGACACATAACATAAAAGTAATACACAATCAAGAAACACAGTGATCACTACAACAATAAAGACAATATAAAAAATAAACAATTAATGTACAACATCCCCACTCTGGGGAAGCACCAGTATTTGAAGTTCTTGACAGGAAATCCTCAGTCACAATTGTTCAGAGTCTTGGAGTGGGAGGCAAGGTGTCTATCCTCTAAGATTCCAAAGTTCTGTTTCCACTAAGGAGTTTTTATTGAAAACAAAGAAGACACTACATGAATTACTCTCATTTGATATGTGACTCCTGAGAGGAAGTACCTTCTAGGTTGCAGGGTGTTCTACGCCAAAGGACCCACTAAGGAGAATATTTGTTCATTCCTTTAGGATGATTGCATTTACACAGGGGACTGGCCAGGTTTCCAAGGCAAACATGGGTCAGCAATAAAGGAAACTTATTAATCAACACACAAGGAGAGTGACTTTCCCTCCCTATGCTTGCTGGCATTTCATCAGATAACTATAAGCACTCTTTCATGTTCTCAGCAAAAAGTTACATGAAGGACATGGCCGACACTCACTAGAATTCCTTATAATTGGAGAGTGAAGAAGTCTTCTCCATTCTGGAGGTACCAAAGAAATAACCACAACATTCTATGTTGTGGATCTTGAATGTCAAGCAAGTGAATTTGAATTTTACTCAATAGACAATAGGGAACCACTGAAAATTTTCTTTTTCTTTTGCAATCTAAATTAAAATTTACTTATTCCCCCAATTACATATAAAATAATTTTAAGCATTCATTAAAAAAGTTTTTGAGTTCCAAATTCTCTCCTTCATTCCCTTCCCTCCCCATCATTGAGAAGGTAAGTGATTTAATATGTTATACATTTTTAGTCATGCAAAACATGTTTCCATGTTAGTCACATTATGAAAGAAAACACAGATTTTTAAAAAAGGAAAATTAAAAGAGTAAAGAAAAAGTATGTGTTGTTCTGGATTAAGACTTGATCAGTTCTTTCTCTGGAAATGGACAACATTTTTCATCCTAAATCTTCCAGAACTGTCTTGGAATGTTGTTTTACTGAGAATAGCTAAGTCAAAAAAATTTATTTTTCAAAAAAAATCAGGTGTTTTTCTTTCATTTGTTAAAAGTTTAAAGTATGTTTTTAATATAATTATTTTATTTTAAAATTTTATTTATTTCTTTTGCTTTTACATCACATTGCTTCCTTTAAATGTTTTCCCTCCCTTCGCATTATGAAGGGAGCCTTCTCTTTTAACAAAGATTTTTAAAAAGATGAAAAAACAGATCAGTAAAACCAATAAACATTATCATTTTGTCTGACAGCACATTCCACGCCCATATTCCTTCCTTCCTTCCCAATTCCACCCACCTCTCTTAGTGCCAAGAAAGGGAGGAGAGTGGATTTTTCCATCTCTTCATCATTATGATTATATACCACTCGAGATTTTTGAGCAAAAGTGACCAAATCATGAGTAAAATCAGTCTGGTGGCATTATGATGGCAGGATGTCCTATTATTCCCCAAGTGTTAGTGTTTTCTCTCTCCTCAAACTTCTTGAACCATTGAGCCATGGTGCAGTGGAGTATCAAATCTAGTTGTTCAACCTACTTTTATTCACTCTCCTACTATTCACTCAATTTTTTTATGGATTTCTTGGCATAAATATTTTTTCCCTCTATTTTGAGATTTTATAACAAAAGCATCCATAATATTATCTCTCTCTCTCTCTCTCTCTCTCTCTCTGTCTCTCTGTCTTTCTCTCTCTCTCTCTCTTCTCTCTCTCTCTCTCTCTCTCTTTCTCTCTTTCTCTCTCTCTCCTCTCTCTTCTCTTCTCTCTCTCCTCTCTCTCTCCTCTTTCTCTCCCTCTCTCTTTCTCTCTCTCTGTCTCTCTTTATCTTTCTCTCTCTCTCTTCCCTACATAAGAAAAAAACTTCAGGTTCTCAAGACCAAGATAAGAGGAAATACATAATCACTACCTTAAAGTCTGAAGTAAATGAAGGGAGAGATTTAAACAACACAACATCCACCCCCAAATCTTTCATGAATATTTGGTTCTTAGAGCCCCAGGGTCCACTGTTCATAGAGGTTATGTTCACTCTGTTAGCTTCTGTCAACCTCTTTTTCTCGAGGTCTGTGTACCCTCTATGCTTTTTCTTGGGAGCTAGGTTAGATGATACCAACAATTGACCATCAAGGCTGACAACTTTTAATAGTCATCATGAGCATAGCCAATCTTAACTAATATCAAATTCCCTTTCCAAATCTGTTAGAGAAACATTTTCACACTCCACAAAGTGATTACAATTGTAGGCACATATTAGTACCTAATATCTCTGTTATCTTTACTTTACTTTCTGTAATATAAACTGGGCTGAGGTAGGAAAAAGAGGATCACTTGATCAGAAAGTGTCTTGATCAACTCCCTTGACTACCCTATACTTATTAATGTCTATGCTGTATTCCTTCTAACAGAATGTAAGCTCCTCAAGGGCAGGGAATGTTTTATTTTCAATGCCTATTTCAGTGCGGTGTACATAGCAGGTATTTAATAAATATTTGTTTAATTAGGAGGCTATTGAAATAGACCAGATAAATAGTTCTAATGTTCTATACTAGAAGAATAGGAGTATAAATAGAGAACAGGGGAAAATGTAAGCAATATTTTGGAAGTAAAACAAATAGATTTTGGTGACTGATTAAAAATGAAAGATGAGGAGGAAATCAAATTTAAATCAAAATTCTAAATCAATGTTAATGAGTATGGAGAACTCAGTGAATGGATACACCCGGAGGGGGTGGGTGGGTAGGGAATAACTTATTTTAAAGAGTGTTGGAATCCCTTGATCTTTGCTACAAGTATCCCAAGAGAACAGAGAAGAATTCAGAATGTATGTTCAAAAACATTCATTACTAACACTGCCCAATCCCTTAGTGCCTAGTATTCTTAAAAATCTCATGACGCATAACTCATTTCACAAAGCTCTTCCCAAAGGAACAAAATACAGGTAAATAAAAATGCATAGGGAAAACTATCCAGGTAAGATGATTTCCTTAAACTTCGTACTTTGCCTTATAAGTCTCATAGGATCCTCTTGCTCCTTTCTCTTGTCAACTGTCATCTCTCCAATAATAAGGGCCAATTTAAGAAATACTTGCTCAGAAATTTGAGATACTCTACTCTTACAAGCTCTTTAGAGGTATCCTCAAAGGAGTAAAGAGGCTGATAGCTCCTATTAGAGCTATTGACAATAGTGACGGCCAAAAGCAAGACTTATTCAGTCTTGCACATGTTTTAGGTGAAAATAGGACAGGCAGGTAGAGATGGCTTTAGGCAATTGGAAATGTGAGCCTGAAGCTTGAAGAGAGGTTAGGGTTGAAGATATACATGGGGGAGTTATTTGTATAAAGGAGGGGTGAATAACATTGCATGGGTATAAAGACAGAAGAAAAAAAGCCAGGGGCACAGTTTTACATTAAGGAAGAGGTAATAAGGTAATAAGAAACCAGTGAAGGAACAGTTAGTGGGGTAGAAGAAAAAACTATAGTGTATGTTATGTTTAAATCTGAGGGAGTGGGAGCATAGAGTAGTAAAGCAGGGTCATAAGGTACAGAGAATTAATTCAAAGAGAATGAGGGCTTTTAAAAAGGCCTTTGGTTTTAGAGTAATTGGTGATTTTAGAGAGAGCACTTTTGGTAGCATAGTGAGAACAAAAATCTAATTATAAGATGTCAAGGAGAAGAATGGGGATAGCAAGGAAATAGAGGGATTGGGTGTAAACTTTTAAAACAAATTAAGTGATGAAATAGAAGGCAGAGCATGGACAATTGCTAGATAGAAAGTCTCAAATGCCTTTTCTTCATTGAAATCTTCTTCCTTCATTTCCTCAGCTAAATGTGACCTCTTCTCCTCACATCATTTTATTTCTGTGACTCTTAGGATACTCGGCATGTTTTACCTCTAGACATGAAGCATGATACAGCAGAAAGAGCCCTGGACTTGAACCTAAAAGAGGGGTGTAAGTCTTGGCTCTGACATTCACTTGTGCTACTCAGTAGGGGATGTCACCAAATCTCTCTGAATCTTTATTTCCTCATTTGTCCTCATGGGTTAGGAATGATAATACTTGCACTAGTTAGTTCATATAGTTGTTGCAAAGAATATTTTCCCTAAATTTTAAAGTGCTATATAAATGTGTTATAATTTATCTGGTGTTAGTTATTGTTATTCTATCTTATCATCTCTACCACATTATAAACTTTTTGAAGGTAGATATTACATCTTTACAACGATATGTTACATATTATAGGGCTATTCATGTAGTAGGTACCTCAAAGATGTTTTTAAAAATACATAGAATCACAATTTTAGAACTGAGTTCTACTGATTATTTAGATCCTTCATTTTATAGATGTATAAACTGAGATGGTTGATAGTTAAGTGTTTTACTCTCTTTACAACTAGATTGTAAAATCTTTGATACTTTATAACATTAGCATATAGTAGCTAGAAATCATATAATGTGGAAGGAACCTTAGGGAGGAAGGAAACATTTATTAAACATCTACTATGATCATTTGATCATAAAAAAGGGGATAGAACTCACATGTACAAAAATATTTATAGAAGCTCTTTTAATAGTGGCAAAAAACTGGAAATTGAGAGGATGCCCATTGAATTGAAAAATGAATGGAAAATACAGTATATGAATGTAATGGAATTATATTGGGTCTATAAGAGATGATGAAAAGGCAGGTTTCAGAAAGACCTGGAAGGACTTATATGAAATTATGAATAAAGTGAGAAAAACCAACGGGTCACTGTACCCAGTAACAGCAACATTGTATGATGATCAATAATGATAGAGTTAGCTCTTCTCAGCAATGCAATGATAAAAGACAATTCCAAAGGATGCGTTTTTTGGTTTTGTTTTTTGCTGAGGCAATTAGGGTTAAGTGACTTGCCCAAGGTCACACAGCTAGGAAGTGTTAAATGTCTGAAACCAGATTTAAACTCAGATCCTCCTGACTTCAGGGCTGGTGCTCTGTCTACCTAGCTGTCCCCTAAAGGACTCTTGGTGGAAAATGCTGACAACATACAGAGAAAGAACTGTGGTATCTGAATGCAAATCAAAACATATTATTTTCCCTTTGTTTTTTTCTTTTTTCTTTCTCTGTGTTTTCCCTTTTGTTCTGAGGCTTCTTTCATAACACCACTGATATGGAAATATGTTTAACATGATTGGACACATATAGCCTATATCTGATTGCTTGTAGTCTTGGGGAGGTGGGAAAGAAGGGAAAAGTGAGAAAAATTTGGAGCTCAAAATCTTACAAAGATGAATGTAGGAAACTATCTTTGATAAAAATTGGAAAAAACTAAAATTCTATTAAGTATTTAAACAAATAAAAAAATTTAAAAGATATCTCATTTGATCCTCATAACAATACTACATACAAAGTATGTACTATTATTTTCACCATTTTTACAGTTGAAGTTACTGAGGCAAATAGATGAAATTTACCTTTCTCGGGGTCATATGGTTAGTGTCAGAAATCATGTTCGAGCTTTCTGATTCTGAGACTCATGCTCTATTCACTGTACCACCTGTCATAAGTGTCATCTACTCCAAGAACAGAGGGCCTTATTTTACAGAAAATGAAGTGGAAGCCCAGAAACAGGAAGAGTCTTGTATAGAGAGTTAATGGCAGAACTGACTCAGGTCTCTAGATTCGTAAAGTATTATTTCCATTGTCTTGTACATCCCATCATTTCCCCTAGCTCTCAGCACAAGTCTGAGTAGGAAGGAAATAGTAAACATTTGACAAAGGATAAGAAACTGAGAAAGCTTTGTTTTACTTCAGTGTTGGGCCACTAGGAAATTTCAGCTAAGCAAATAATATTTAAAGTGTGCTAGGCAGCACCAACTTGATTTTTTGGGCTCAACCCCACTGCTGAGAAGGGAAAAAAGCTATAAAATGGAAATTGATGTAGAATCAAATTCTGAACAGATGTTAGAAATACTTTCCCAAGTGGAGACTTGGTTGATGGGTTGAATGATCTTTCTCTCTCAAGCTTGTCACAGCTCTGGCATCTGGAGTCTGTTGGATGGGGCCCTAGCAGGTCCTTGTTATTGGGGAGGAGTAAGGAAAAAAAGGTGGAAGTGTCAGACAAATCTATATGTTCCTCTTTCTTAGAGACATCATCTTTTATTTGGCACTATAAATTTAGGCTCTGTCACTTAAAACCTAGGTAAACTTGGTCTAGTAACTTAACTGAAGCTGGACCTTAGCTTCCTTATCTGTAAAAATTCGGGGTGTTAAACCATTTGAAGACAGCTAGGTTGCTCAGGGATACAGTGCTGGGCCTGGAGTTGGGAAGACATGTTCAAATTCGTCTTCAGGCATGTACTATCTGATAGTACATATTTATGCCCTGGATAAATCTCTTAATTCTGTTTCCCTCAGTTTCCTCATCTGTAAAATGAGCTGATGAAGGATAAAGGCAAACCTCTCCAGTATCTTTGCTAAGAAAACTTCAAATGTGTCACAGAGAGTCAGACATGACTGAAAAATGACTGAAAAATAAACCACCCTACAAACAAAAATAATGCAAACAAGATTAGAAGCAACAAACTGGGAAAACATCTTCACAGTTAAAGGTTCTGATAAAGACCTCATTTCCAAAATATATAGAGAACTGACTCAAATTTATAAGAAATCAAGACATTCTCCAATTGATAAATGGTCAAAGGATATGAACAGACAATTTTCAGAGGATGAAATTGAAACTATTACCACTCATATGAAAGAGTGTTCCAAATCATTATTGATCAGAGAAATGCAAATTAAGACAACTCTGAGATACCACTACACATCTGTCAGATTGGCTAAGATGACAGGAAAAAATAATGATGAATGTTGGAGGGGATGCGGGAAAACTGGGACACTAATGCATTGTTGGTGGAGTTGTGAACGAATCCAACCATTCTGGAGAGCAATCTGGAATTATGCCCAAAAAGTTATCAAATTGTGCATACCCTTTGACCCAGCAGTGTTTCTATTGGGCTTATATCCCAAAGAAATACTAAAGAAGGGAAAGGGACCTGTATGTGCCAAAATGTTTGTAGCAGCCCTATTTGTAGTGGCTAGAAACTGGAAAATGAATGGATGACCATCAATTGGAGAATGACTGGATAAATTGTGGTATATGAATGTTATGGAATATTATTGTTCTGTAAGAAATGACCAGCAGGATGAATACAGAGAGGACTGGCGAGACTTACATGAACTGATGCTGAGTGAAATGAGCAGAACCAGGAGATCATTATACACTTCGACAACGATATTGTATGAGGACATATTTTGATGGAAGTGGATTTCTTTGACAAAGAGACCTGAGTTTCAATTGATAAATGACGGACAGAAGCAGCTACACCCAAAGAAAGAACACTGGGAAACGGATACGAACTATTTGCATTCTTGTTTTTCTTCCCGGGTTATTTATACCTTCTGAATCCAATTTTCCCTGTGCAACAAGAGAACTGTTCGGTTCTGCAAACATATATTGTATCTAGGATATACTGCAATATATCCAACATATATAGGACTGCTTGCCATCTAGGGGAGGGGGTGGAGGGAGGGAGGGGAAAAATCGGAACAGAAATGAGTGCAAGGGATAATGTTGTAAAAAAAATTACCCTGACATGGATTCTGTCAATATAAAGTAATTATTAAATAAAAATTAAAAAAAAGAAAAAGAAAAATAAACCACCCAACTTTTCCTCCAAATTTATGATGGTACAGATTGATTCTATGATTTCCTCTGGAGAAGTGGCGTTAGTCTAAGAAAGCAGTCTATAGCTCTTTCTGCAGCACATTCTGGGTAGTGTACCATTCACTGTGGCCAAGGGGAACTATTAGTGTTTGATGATCCACTTTCCCAATCCACATGATATTCTTCCCTTTCAAGGCCCAGCTCAAATGTTACCTCTTCCATGAATCTTTCCCTGATCTTCCCACACAGATACAATCTCTCTTTCATTTAATTACATCTCAGGTTGAACTGTTCTTCTAAACTTGTATTCTAGTTTCTAATCTATTTATCTTTTATAATTTAATCACTGGAAAAGGATGTTAGAGATCATATAGTTCAATGCTCTCATTGAAAATCTGAGGCCTAGAAAGGTTATATAAAATGTTCAAAGTCAGATAGCAGATTTCTGGATTCATATCTAGGTTCCAAAATACAGACTCTTGGCTCCAAATTGAGGCTTCTTTCCATCATACCAAACTATCTCTGTGCCATCCTCTTACTTTTTTATTCAATGGTAAGCATTATAAAAGAGCATGGACCATTTTTACATACTTTTGTATATCCCCAAGAGTTAAGCATGAGACATATTTTTGAATGTTGACTTAAAGAAAAAGAGTTGAGTTAAATGACTGAATGGTTTCCTCACTCTCTCACTTACTCATATAATCTGTCCCTACAGTTTCAACTGTTACCTCTATGTGGATGATGTCCCAAATTTATCTCTTTAGTTCAGATCCTTTCAGTGAGCTCCGTACCACATTTTTATCTTCCTGCTGGATATCGCCACCCTAAAAGTCCTATTGGAACTTTAATCTTAATATGGCCAAAATTGAATTCTTTATCTTACCCTATCATTTACATTTCTATTAGTCTCATCACTATAGTCTTTGTCACTCAGACTTGTAACTCTGGATTCATGCTTGATTCTTCATTCTCCTCAATTCTTCCCCCTCTTACCACTTCCCCATATCAAATCAGTTGCCAAATTCTATTTCCACCTTAATAATATTCCTGATTTGTCTCTTCCCTAAAACTATACTACTTGAGGTTTTAATTATTTTTCATTGTACTATTACTATAGTCTCTTTACTGTTCCCATTTCAAATTTTAAATCTTTCCAATCTATTATCATTTAATACTTTCCTAATGTACTCCTCAGATTATATTACCTCCTCTCTGATACCTCCTCAGACATGTAGACTATTACACCAAACCCAGAGTAATAAGAGATCTGTCCCTCCATTTTCTCATAGCACTTACAATCTATAGTGCCTGCTATTGAATTCTCTAAACTCTTAAACCTCCTGCAGACCTAGGCTTGGAGAACTTAACCTTTGTAGCTCAGAAATTCCTGCCTTGAGGCTTAGAAAGTCCTGTTGATGAATATGTCACTTGGATCACAGCTTCTATCTGGTACATTCCTCGCAGGCCATCTTCTCTCTATTCATACTTTCCTCTTATACTCTCCCCTCAATTTCTAGCTTTAGAAATAAATACTCTTAACAAGGCATCACTCTAGGAGTATATCATTATTATCAAACAACAAGAGTAGAATTCTGTTCATCTCTGAAGACAAAATTTGAGTAGGGAACTGACAATCTGGTTTGGAGCTGGGTAACTAGGAGGAGAAGTAACCAGAAGCTGTATCAATAGCAGGATTGGTAACAAAAAATTATAGATGAACTATAGAAAATAAAGTGTATGTCCATGCATGCATGTGTGTGTGATTGATGTCTCTGAATGTCTGGAGGGCTGTCATTGCAGAAAGTGATTTGATTTGTTCTATTTAGTCCCAGTGGGTATAATGAGGATCACTGGGCAGAAGTTTATAGTGAGATAGATTTCAGATTAGTCTCTTCTAGGCTTAAACCAACTTGTACTCAAACTCTTAGGTTGAGTTCCCATATTATGATTCTCAGAGTTCTAGGTGTATCACTTTGGGGCTATCTGGGATTAATTCACAAGTCTACACCAGTGTACTTCCCATTAACAATCAGCCAATGGACACAATTAGTAAATGTTTTATACAAAGATGACAAGGTAAAAATAGTAGCTGCAACAAGCCCATAGAAACCTGAAGCACATTTCATAGCATGATAGACCTAGACTTGGTCTATCTAAAATATGCATATATAAAAAAGTCAACGAAAGTACTGGCTGGAGGATGTGGAAGTCATTTCTCTCTTCCTAGAATACTCACATAGTTCCTCTTTAATGCAATATGTATTTTGGATTTGTTGCTCAATGTATTTTGGGCTAATTCTGATTAAGGTCAATCCCTGGTGGTTTTAAGTTTGATACTGGAACTAAATGAGAAACATAGATTTTTCAACAATTGAGAAAAAAAGATTTACTTATTCATAGGAGGGGAAGACTGTTCAACAAGGATATCCACTGAGGAAATTGGAAGTTGATTCAGCTAAGCAAAGCCCTCCTCCCTCTCAGTTGCTCATGGTAGACTGCTAGCCATGGACTAGCCTGGTTAATGCCAGTGCTAATGACAGAAAACATTTGTTCTAAGAGGCATATTCCCACAAGGTGCCACATACTCTTGACTGTCTTGTCTTTTGAGATGTGGGATGGCTTCCTGCCTCTATATACCTATAGTACTAGCTACTTTGTAAACTAAGAATGAAGACTCAATTGAGCTCATAAGTTCTGAACTTTATTTAACAATGTTGTTGAAAAATGTTTTTGATGTACACAATGCATTAGTTGTGATTTTCAGGGACCAGACTTTTATAACAAGGTGAAGGATGTTGAAAGGTAATTATTGTGGTCACCACAATGATTAAGCAGTGGATGCTGGGTGACAAGCATGCTCAAGAGAGTTTAGAATTCCTGGAGAGGAATTGTCAAAAAATGATAAATGGGTGAGAGGTGTACTATAAAAATACAAACAGAAACCCCAAACAATGCCAGAACAAGGCAGAAAGAGGAAATAAAAATTATGAGGAGCTGGGTTTGGTTTCTTGCCAGAGGAAGCAGTGGTAGATATTCCCTGTGCGCTGTGGAGCAAGTAGAATGTCCAGGCATAAAATCAGCAATCATCTGATGGGCAAGCCATAGTCCTTTACTACTTTTCTATTATGAATATGGGGGGCTATGATCACTGGACTCTTGTCCTTGCAGGACTGAACACTGAAGATAGGATTTTTGGGATAACTTTGTGAGCTGATGCTTATTTTATTTTTTCACTTCCCTTGCATTGTTTTAAATAAATGTCCTTTTCCTCACTATGATTTCATATAATTAATTCCAATTAGTTCAAAGAGATATAGTGGAAAATGGGAGCTCCTGATCGGTTTATTTTTAAGAGATAAGGAATTTTAATAGATTTTAAGAATAGAAATGTGGATTAGAATACTTTAGTACATAATTGCTTATATGCTTTGATTTTCAGAACATTCTTTCTACAAATGCCCTCTCCCCCACAATAAGCAAACAAACAAAAACAATGAAAAACTTTCCCACAAGTGCACTGACAAAATTACAGAATGGGCAGGAACTATAGATTGCTATTCCTGGAAGAGAGAGAGATCAGTCTGAACTATTCATCAAACAGATGAAGTATGTGATATGGCAGAAAAAGCAGTGGGTTTATAACAAAGAACCTGAATTAGAAACTCATCTTTGCCACTTACTATTTGTGTGATCTGAGGAAAATTGCCCTCTCTAGGATTCAGTTTCCATATCTATAAAATGGAGGAGGGGGATTTGTACTAGATCAAAAGTCTGCTAAGTAGGATATGCTACAAAAAAACAATCAATGGAGGTTCCAGAAAAAAAGTAGAACATATTTCTATTCATTTTTAATCTAAAAATAAGAAAATCAAGCTGAACTAATATTACATATTAGATTAACATTGGCTCCCTCCCTGACATCTGGTTCTTATGTCAGATAATCTCAGTTCATTTTAGCTTCCTCTACCCTTCTAGCAGTTAGAAAAATTGGGAGAAATAGAATATAATTATAATTGTCCAGTTTCTCACAGTGGGATTGAATATATCCAGAAGCTGAGGCAGATTTGAGCTGTGAGTAGAAAACCTTTCATACAATCTAAATGGCCCACCCCAGTTGACAAGTCATTATTCTGGATGGTTCAGATAAATTAGCCTTTTTACACTGAGAGAACAAAAAATGATTGTAAAGGAGTTAATATTCAAGAGTTTATAACTAGAAATTAAAGGAAGCTAATGAGTTTAACTTTGACTCCTGGGAAAATTATAAAAGATAATTAAAGAGAAAAGGAAGTAGTGGTTATAAAAGGCCAAAATGATTTATTCAAGAATAGGTCCTTTTTTTTTTTTTTTGGTCAGAGTTATTAATCTAATGAATTAGGGGAATGCTATGGATATAGTTTACCTGATTTTTAGTGAATCATTTGATAAATTTTCTTACACAAAAGCCCACCATGGGTGCTGACACAATATGATTTCTGCCTACTACAAAGTGAAGAAATTCAATGGAACATGAATAAATGGCAGAAATAAGTATGACTCTTAAAGTAGCCAGTCAAATGCCTTATCATCTAATTAGTAATATGCATGATTGAACGAACAAGTTTCCCACTGTTTTGACCTACTATCTAGTGAAAACCTTGCTAAGGAAATTAGTTTGGCACAATCAGTGAGGAAAGAAAAGCTTGTTGAACTTGATTCTAAGCTGGTCTGGTGGAAAAAAAAAAAAAAAAAACATGATATGTTAGTGAAGGATTTGATATATTCCATACTATCTTTGAAGGAAAGATAAATAGATAGCCATGGACTACAAATTGGTCCATACTGTATTCTGAATTGGTTAAATGGCCAGACTCAAAGAATAGTCATTATTAGTTTAGTTTCAACTTGCTAAGAGGTCTTTAGTGAAGTAGTCAATGCTCTATGTTTGGCACCTGAGCTTTTGAACTTTTTTTATCAGTGATTCATATGGGGAACAAGAACACATGAAGATGATACAAAGTTGGGAAGTATAACTAATGCTGATAGTCAAGATCCAAAAAGACCTAGACAAGTTGGATAATTGGATTAAATTTAATAAGATGAAAATTCTATCTCCTTTAATCTTTACAATAACTCTGGGAGGTAGGTGCGATTGTAAAATTTTGTTTTACAATTGAGAATCTCTCCTTGGAAGACAAATTTGACTTATTCTATTTGGGCCCCAACAGTAGAATCAAAGCAGTTGTTAGAAGTTGCTAAAAAGCACATTTAAGTTTGATTTCAGGAAACAACTACCAAATAATTAGAGTTTTACAAAAGTGAAATGAAATGTCTTAGAAATAGTAAGCCTCTTCTCATTCAGTGTCTTCAAGAAAAGCCTGAACTACTATGTGTCAAGTGTGAGTTGATGTAGATAGCTGCTGAGATTCTTTGACTTCTAAAGTGACATTTTATTATCTAAAATACTTTCTACCTCTTATAATAATGGCTAATAAGACAGTCTCATATCCAGAAGGACTCAAATTCAAGTCTTATCTCTGACATGACTGATCCATATAACCTGGGCAAGTCAGTTAACTTCTTAGTAGTTTAAGTCATTCTTTATGATTAGAAGTTGCAGAAAAGGTGCTGACCTTATTGAAAAAGGTTATTTATATACTGAATGTCCTTTATATTAATGAAATCACAGGTCTGACCTTTATCTTTATGTTCAAAGGTCAATTCCAGCTTTAAAGTTCTCATTAATGGATGATCCATCTTGAGGAACATTCGTTATAACAAGAATTCTTACTGTTTTACTCCAAAGGAAAAGATAATATAAGAACCTTGATAAGAGAAATACTATAGGCTGATGAGAGATGAGATGGGAGCGGTGGGGAGGAGAGATCTTTCTTCTGACCCTCAGCCCATCTGCTCACTCTCCTTAGTGAATCCCAGAGTGAATCTTGGTCCCTTTGGCTCCATCCTAGGAGCTAATTGTAGCAGAGAAAGAAAGGTGCTTAAGGAGCAACTCCTCCAGCTGGACTTATTAATATTCAGCTCTCCTTCTCTAGCTTCTGCAGTCTGGGCTTTCTAGCTTAGGAGCCAAGTTTGAAGGGATTGGCAAGCAGTCAGAGCTAAAGAAGCTAGCCAAAGGCAGATACAATTACAAGACTAACTAGAAGGGGCCTTGGAATAGAATACAGAATATTAGAGCTGAAAACCCTTCAAAATATTAGAGAGGAAAAGGTGTTAGAATACAGACTATTAGAACTTGTAGGAACCTTAGAGAGTCTAGTCCAATTCTTTAATTTTACAGATGATGGAAAAACTGAGGCCCAGAGAGTAAAAGGAACATATGATAATAGAAAGAACTAGAACTTGTGCCAATGTCATTCTCTTAATGTAGCACAGCCTGGGGTCAGAAGACCTAAGTTCAAATGTACTTAGCTGTGAGTCTGGGCAAGTTACTCAACCCTTATTTGTTTGGGTTTCCTCATCTGTAAATATGAACATAATTATTCTATCTCTCTATCAAAGTTGTTGTGAGGGATATATGAGATTACATTTATAAAGTGTTTTACACAGTGCTTGGCACATGGTAGGGTGCTTAATAAATAAACACTTGTTTCCTATCCTTTCTTACTGCTTATGCACCAACTGACTATTATTCTTTATCATCTACATTTGTTGCCTCATCTTCCTCATTACTCAACCATTTGCAATTTGGCTTCTCACCCTGACATTCAATTGAAAGTTTTTTCCAAGGTGAATGATGGTGTTTTAATAGCAAGATAAGGATTGAAAATTCGGTCTTTTCAGAATGGACACCTTCTCCTTTCTCCCCTCTCCCCATTCCCTTCTCCCCTCTCTTCTCTCTCCTCTTCTCTCTCTTTCTTGTTTTCTGACTGCATTCCCTTGAATCTCCTACCTGACACTGATACTACATGTGTGACCAAATCCTTCCTGGTCTTCAATTTCTTCATCTTTAAATGTGAAAAGGTTGGACCAGATCACCTTTAAGCTTATTTATGTAATGTTGGAGAAACTGAGACAAAATAGAGGTTAGAGAGTTATAATCTAATTTATTGGAGAGTAAGTCAATTGACTGGATCGGACTTTTGTCTCCAAGTATCCAATGTCGAATGTGGGATATAGAGATTCATTATAGGGAGTCAGAAACAATGGCATGATGGGGAGTGGGTGAGCATGACATGATGGGGAGGCACCGGAGATGGGAAGATGATATGATATTTTGATGGGGAAATGTATCTGATATTCTAATAGATTGGAATGGAGAGTAGCATCTGATATTCTAAAATGTAAGATCTTTTATCCTTATCAATTGTTCTGATGATCAAGAGGGAAGGATGGTGTGATAGCTTGAGGTTGGGGGCAGAATGACTGAGGCAGGGCAGTTCAAGGAGACTGTGGCATTACATTTCTAGCTCTAGCTTTGAGACTCTTAATTGAGCATTTCTTCTCAATATCCTTTGCTGGATCACCATTCCATTGTTGTTATTATTCAGTTATGTTTGACTCTTTGTGATCCCATTTGGGGTTTTCTTGGCAAAGATATTAGAATGGTTTGCAATTTCCTTCTTCAATTCTTTTGGATCACAGGTCACAGGGCTAGTAAGTGTCTGAGACTAGATTTGAACTCATGCAGATGAGCCTTCCTGACTCCAGGTCCAGCACTCTATCCACTGAACCAGCTAGCATGTCCTGCCTTTCATCACGAGTGTCCCCATCAACACCTATCAGGTTCAATTATCATCTTTGTGCAGAAAACTGAAATTTTCTTCTTCCAAGTTATCAATGATCTCAGTTGCCAAATTTAATAGTCTTTTGGGAACCATCACTTTTCATCCTTCTTGACCTCTTGGTAGGATTTGACATTGATGGTCATCTCCAGGATTCAGTTTCTCCTGTTTAGGTTTACATGACATTATTCTGTCATGATTTTCCTTTTCTCTGTCCTGCCACTTCTTCATCCATGTCACTTCTACTAACTGGGTGTTTTCTAAAGCTCTGTTCTGAATTCTTTTCACTTCTCTATCTCTATTTATTATCTCACTTAATGAATTCATTATTATTTTCCAATTATCATCTATATGCATTCTTTCTCTCTGTTTCTGTCTCTCTGTCTCTGTCTCTGTCTCTCTTTCTCACACACACACACACACACACACGCACACACACACAAAACACAGAGTATCTCTTCTGTGCCCCAGTCTCACATCACCAATTGCTTTTTGCATATCTTGACCTGGATATCGCAAACTTAATATGTTCAGAACAGAATTTATCATCTCTTCCCATTCTCCCGCTGCTGCCCCTTCTTCTAAACTTCCCTGTTTCTGTTGCTCAGGTATTGAACTTCAGTATTACTCTTGACTGATCATTTACTATACACATCCAATCTATTGACAAATGTCATTTTTTCCCTGCACATCTCTTGCAAATGTGTTTTTTTCCTACTCACACAGCTGCTACCTTGCCTCAAGTTCCTCTTTAAAAAAGGACCCATATTTGCAAAAATATTTGTAGCAGCCCTTTTTGTAGAGGCAAGGAACTGGTAATTGAATGGATGTCCATCAGCTGGGGAATAGTTGAATAAGTTATAGTATTTTAATATAAAGGAATATTATTGTTCCATAAGAAATAATAAGCAAGCTGATTTCAGAAGCGTCTGGAAACTGATGCTGAATGAAGCAAGCAGAATCAAGAAAACATTGTACACAGTAACAACAAGACTATGTGATGACCAACTGTGATGGATTTGGTTCTTTTCAACTATCAGGTGATTCAAGGTAATTTCAATAGACTTGTGATGGAAAGTACCATCCACATCCAGAGACAGAACTTTAGAGACTGAATGTGGGTCAAAGCATAGTGTTTTCACCTTTTGTTTTTGTTGTTTGTTTGCTTTTTTTCTTTTTTGTGGTTTTTTCCTCTTTTGATATGATTTTTCTTGTGCAGCATGACAAGTATGGAACTATGTTTAGAAGAATTATACATGTTTGACCTATATTAGAGTGCTTACATCTTGGAGAAGGAAGAGAGAGGAAAGAGAAAGAAAAATTTAGAACACAAGGTTTTGCAGAGATGAATGTTGAAAACTATCTTTGCATATATATGGAAAAATAAAATACTCTTGGAAAAAAAAGTCTTTTTCTACTCCTGTATGTCTTCCACTTAGCTACAAGATGCTTTTTCGAAAGCAGAGGTTCACAACATCTTTTTTTCTATGAACCACTTTCAACACCACCACCAAAATGTGTTGTGAATCTCAAGGGTAATTTAATATACTATGTATAATATTCTTTTAAATGTACTTGTTAAGTGCTTATAATAACTGCAATGAAAATTTCTGCCCCAAAAAGATCCAAATTAAAGTTTACCTTATATAATTATAACTATTAAGTATTAAATTTTATTTTACCTACAGTTATGAAAACTCTAAAATTTATTAAAGCAATTACAAAATAATTATGAATATTTTATGTGAGACAATCTGTAAGAATTAAAAGAAGCAAATCATCAAGACTTTCTATGCTTACTATTATCTAAAAGACTTCATACTAATTTTTATTTTACTAATTTTGTTGATTTAAAAACATTTATAATTAAACATTTACAACTTTGAAAATATTTTATCATAGGATAATAATAATATATAAATTTAATTTCAATGTTGAATTTTTTATTTGAACAAAAACTTGCAATACTGGCTCAATACTAGAAAAAAAGTCTTAAATCTGGTTCTGCATGAAGGTTAATTCTATATTTTAATTTAAAATAAAAGCAAAGTGAAAATACTTGCTTACACAAATATGTGGGGAAAAATGGGGGGAGAATTTTATAAGCTTTCTTCCTCAGACATGGAAATTCACTTTTTATTTTTATCCACCTAACCAACTGACCAAAATAAATAGCTAGTTATGATATAAAGCACTTTTTTTCTAATGTCCAGTGAAAAGCTTTTGACAAAATTATAAATATACTTAGTATTTAATTGTATGTAATGCTTCATTTTGAACAACATTTACATATTAGCTAATTTTTTAGGGAAAGAATGTTTTAACATGTGACTATCTTCTCTTCTACAACTGGTATACTGGTAACACCCTCACAGAAACTCCTCTGAATGACTGACCAGGGCTGACTACCAGTTCATCTGAAATTCTGCCAAAAAGAAGAATAGTTACATAAATGAGAATAAGTTAAAAATTGGAAAATATCCAATGTAAGGTTTGTTTCTGCAGAATGTTTGTGGTAGTCCATCATGGTTTCCATATGGTTTTTCATGTGCATGCCAGCAATTATAGATTTCAAATAGCTGGACATTTATGCTATAAGAACATAAACATTCCTAAATCTTCTTTACATAATTACATAGCTGATGAGGTTTTACAGCTGATGATCATTATAAGGTAACAGAATAGAATGAGAGAGCTGCTCTGGAGCATTGTACAGAACACAAATGAGGGACTGCATATGCATCTAGCCATCCATGGGAAACCACAAATGTACCTGAATATGGAACCACAGTGGAAGTCAAAATAAAATTTCATGATAAGATAGTGAACCTGCAAGAGCACATTGCCTTTCATTACAAGTGGTTGGAGTCTAATGTAATAGATACTCAAACACCAAAATCAAATCAGTGTAGAAAAAAGCTATAATGCTATCAACAAGTACAAAGGGAAATTGTCAAAGGGGAAATATGTATTTTAACATACCTGGGAAATTACTTATTATTTAAGGTACCATTAAAGAAATTTTTCCCCGAGGCAATTGGAGTTAAATGTCTTGGCCAGGGCCAAACAGCTAGGAAGTGTTAAGTGTCTGAGAGCAAATTTGAACTCAGGTCCTTCTGACTTCAAGGCTGGTGCTCTATCTACTGCACTACCTAGCTGCCCCTAAGAATTTTTTTGCACAAATTCTTTTGTGCCATAAAAACGATCTCCTTGAATCATCCTTGTAGATCCCTTTGGGATTCACAAACCACTAAATAGGAATAATAAGTGCAATGAAAATTCTTGCCCAAAAAAGAGCCAAATTAAAGTTTACATTATATAATTATAACTATTAAGCATAAAACTTTATATTTTATATAAGTCCAAATTCTAAATTTCTAAATTCTAAATGCTAAAACACAGCACTCACTCAGCAAGCTCCAGTGGCTCCTTGTTACTTGCAGGACTAAATATAAAACTCTTCTTACACTTGGATACATATACTCTTTTTTTTTATTTTTTATTTTATTTATTTATTTTTTAAATTTTATTTTATTTAATAATAACTTTACATTGACAGAATCCATGCCAGGGTAATTTTTTTTACAACATTATCCCTTGCACTCGCTTCTGTTCCGATTTTTCCCCTCCCTCCCTCCACCCCCTCCCCTAGATGGCAAGCAGTCCTATATATGTTAGATATATTGCAGTATATCCTAGATACAATATATGTTTGCAGAACCGAACAGTTCTCTTGTTGCACAGGGAGAATTGGATTCAGAAGGTAAAAATAACCCGGGAAGAAAAACAAAGATGCAGATAGTTCGCATTCATTTCCCAGTGTTCTTTTTTTGGGTGTAGCTGCTTCTGTCCATCATTTATCAATTGAAACTCAGGTCTCTTTGTCAAAGAAATCCACTTCCATCAGAATACATCCTCATATGGTATTGTTGTTGAAGTGTATAATGATTCCTGGTTATGCTCATTTCACTTTGCATCAGTTCATGTAAATCTCGCCAGTCTTCTCTGTATTCATCCTGCTGGTCATTCCTTACAGAACAATAATATTCCATAACATTCATATACTGTAACTTATTCAGCCATTCTCCAATTGATGGGCAGCCATTCATTTTCCAGTTTCTAGCCACTACAAACAGGGCTGCCACAAACATTTTGGCACATACAGGTCCCTTTCCCTTCTTTAGTATCTCTTTGGGGTTTAAGCCCAGTAGTAGCACTGCTGGATCAAAGGGTATGCACAGTTTGATAACTTTGTGGGCATAATTCCAGATTGCTCTCCAGAATGGTTGGATTTGTTCACAACTCCACCAACAATGGGATGCATATACTCTTTGATCCAGCTTCCATGCTCTCTCACTTCTATCTCCTAGTTTTCCTGGCTTCCTTCATAGCTATCCAACTTCCTGCAGGAGATCTATCCAATTTCCCCTAAGTGCTAATTCCGTCTCTTCTAAGATTACATCCTATCCATTCTCTCTCTGTCTCTCTCTCTGTCTCTCTCTCTCTGTCTCTCTCTCTCTGTCTCTCTCTGTCTTTCTGTCTCTCTCTCTGTCTCTCTGTCTCTGTCTCTGTCTCTGTCTCTCTCTCTGTCTTTCTGTCTCTCTCTCTGTCTCTCTGTCTCTGTCTCTGTCTCTCTCTCTCTGTCTCTCTGTCTCTCTCTCTCTCTGTCTCTCTCTCTGTCTCTCTCTCTGTCTCTCTGTCTGTCTGTCTGTCTCTCTCTCTCTCTCTCTCTCTGTCTCTCTCTCTGTCTCTCTCTCTCTCTCTCTGTCTCTGTCTCTCTCTCTCTAATAAACTTATATAGTAAATATAAAAATAGTAGTAAGTGTACTATTTACAGTCACTCTGAACCAATCTGGGCCCAAACAATGACCATGTGGGGCTTGTTCAGGGGCCTCTTGTGTGTCAATCAATGAGAGCTATCATCAATTAATGCTGAAGCTTTTGACCCTTCACCCCAAGATGAAATCAATCACTCCCTATCTGATATTCCTACTGAAGAAGACGTTTTGAATGCCATTAGGCACTTTGGTGTGGCAAAGCACCAGGTGCTGATTCTATTCCAGCTGATATTGACAAGGTGGGGGGGTCCATTATTCATACCAAAGCTGACTAAAATTTTCCAGATTATATGGCAAGAGGAAGTTATGCCTCGGAAGTTCAAGGATGCCTTCATTGTCCATCTCTATAAAGGTAAAGGGAATAAGATTGTCCTGTGACAATCTTACTAGCAAGATTCTTGCCAGAATCCTCCTTAATAGGCTGACCCTACACCTAGCAAAAGGTCATCTACCTGAGAGCCAGTGTGGCTTCAGAAGGGGTCAAAGAATAGTTGATATAGTGCATTGCCACTATTTGACACATGCATTGCCAGAGCTAGCTTAATGTTTGAAAGGCTTTGAAGGAAAGGGTGGGAGAGGAAAGGTAATAGACTGACTACCAAACTGAAGGTCTATAGAGCTGTTGTGCTGATCTCATTATTGTAAGCCCGTGAAACCTGGACATATACCAGTGCCATGGCAGGAAACGGAATCACTTTCATTTGAATTATCCTAGGAGGATTCTGAAGATCACCTGCTGGGATAAGCTACCAGACACTCAGGTTTTTTTCTCAAACTAAACTGTCGAGCATTCTAATTCTACTGTGGGAAGCACAACTCCATTAGGCTGGCCACAGTGTTCAAATGCCAAATGTATACTTGCCAAAAAAAATTTGGTCAGAAAAAGTGATACAAAGACACTCAAGATATCTCTTAAGAACTTTAGAATTGCTGATGGATGTAGCTCTCTTCAACATTGAGATGATTCAACTCATTCCCAGTTGTTCAGTGATGAAGAGAACCATCTATACCCAAAGAGAGGACCATGGGAACAGAGCATGGAACCCAACATAGCGTTCTCACTCTGTTATTTGCTTACATTTTGTTTTCTTTCTCAGTTTTTCTTTTTTATTCCTTTTTGATCTGATTTTTCTTGTGCAGCAAGATAACCGTATAAATATGTATACATATGTTGAATTTAACATGTATTTCAACATATTTAACATGTATTGGACTACCTGCCAGCTGGGGAGGGGATGGGTGGAAGGAGGCAAAAATTTGGAACAAAAGGTTTTGCAAGAGTCAATGTTGGAAAAATTACCCATGCATATGTTTTGTAAATAAAAATCCTTATTTAAAAAAAAAAAAAGAACTTTAGAATTGATTGCATGACATAGGAGACATTGGCACAGGACTGCTGATCATGGCATGCCTTCATCAGAGAAGGTGTTATGTCTATAAGCAAACAGAACTGAATTAGCCCAAAGGAAACACAAAATACACAAAATTAGAGAATCCACCCCAAATGTTCATATGGACTATTTGTGTCCTGTGGTGTTCTTCTTTTCTAGAATATGATCGTTCTCTGGGAACAGGTTTCTTGGGGAGGTTTTCTGGAGGCAGCCTTAGTTTCAGTTCAGAGTAATAATCTCTTCAAATGCAGCCAGCTGTTAAAGTACAGTCTTTTATTGTCTCTTCCAAAATAGATCAGTTAGTTTTCTTTGGTTCCAAGAGCTCTCGTTGCTAGTCTTTTGCCTCTGCCAGCTTCAGCCTCTCCTCTACTGAATCCTTCGTTCTCAATCTCCTCCACTGACTCCTTGCTGAGGTTCGTCCTTTTATGCTCTTTTAGAGGTGTGAACTCAAAGGTTGACTTCTCTTCAGAGAGTGGGATTGTGGGAGGTGTAACTTGTGAATCTCCCAGACTTGTGAACTTCTAATGTGTGAGCTAATGTGTGAACTCTCAAAGGTGTAAACTTAAGTACATAAGCATTGTTTCTATCAATTCCAGTGAGTTAACACTTTGTAAGGATTCTAACAGTGTCCAACTAGTTGCAGAGCATTCCAAGCTCATATTGGCTCATTTGACCAGACACAGTCAGACACACTGGAACTCGACTCTACCATAGTGATGTCATTCGTCAGAAATGTAATTTCTTTTGGTAGAGCACCTGTAGATAAAGTTATGATGCCCTATGTGGAAAGGGAAGGGAAGGGAAAGGGAAAAGGAGAGGAAAAGGGAAAGGGGGCGGGGAAGGGAGGGGAGGGAGGAGAGAATTTATGTTGCTGAACTGGCCAGTTCTATTGGTTCCCCAGCGGGACAGCTCCCACTCCTACTCAAGAGGTTGTTGTTTGTTCTTCCTTCTCAAAGAGGACTCTGACTTCAGGGAAACAATTTCATGACATGTAAGTGAGCTGGATTTAAATGAGAGAGGGTTGTACAAAGTCAACAGCCTCACTCTGTCCTCTGGAGTCATCTAGATTAAGTGGCAAGATATGCTGTCATTGTTGTTTTTTGACTAGGTAAAAGACATCATTCTTTGCCTCAATTTCTCTTTAGCCTTAATCACTGATTGGTGTGGCTGCAGTCAAACTGAGACCCATTAAAAGGCTTAACTTAAAATGGCCACTGCATCCAGGGCCATCTCCAGTCATCCTGATCTATATTTTGCCACTGGACCCAGATGACATTGGGAGGGAAAGTGAGATTGGTGACCTTGCACAGTCCTCCCTCCCTCAAATCCAACTCACTTGCATATCATGGTATCATCTCCCTGATGTCATGTTCCTCTTTGAGAAGGAAGGACAAACAACAACAACAACATATTATCTCCTCTACTAGAATGTAAGCTTCTTGAGGTCAGGGATTATTTTGTGCCTTTCTTCACTCTCCCATCCCGCCCTCCTCACCCCACCCCCTCCCCCGCCCAAATACTTAACATAGTACTTGGCAATGTTGTTCAGTTGTTTCAATTATGTCTGACTCTTCCTGACCTTATCTGGGAGTTTCTTGGCAAAAGTACTGGAATGGTTCACCATTTCCTTTTACATCTCATTTTATAGGTAAGGAAACTGAGGCAAACAGGGTTAAGTGACTTGTCGAGAGTAACACATCTGGTAAGTATCTGAAGCCAGATTTTAATTTGTGAAGATGAATCTTCCTGACTCTGGGATCAGCATTCTATCCATTGCACTACTTAGCTACCCTATCTGGCAACAGTAAGTGCGTAATAAATGCTTGTTGGATGTTTGATTAATGATTTCCAGATCTATATATCCTGTTCTAATCTCTCTCCTAAACTCTACTCCTATATCACAAATATCTGCTGAGCATCTCAAATTAGATGTCCTATAATCAATATATCTAAAATAGAGCTTTTCTTCCTAAATCTTCCCTTTTCTAAAGTTTTCTGTTTCTATTGCAAGAATTACGAAGAATCACAACTATCTTGACTCTTCTCTTCTCATTTCATCTCTATTCAATCAGTTGCTAAGAATTGTTGATGGTATTTTCACATCTCTTTCATTCATTGATTTGTCTTAATTCAAATAGCTACCATTCTAATTTAGTCCTCTATAATGTTTTACCTGGACCATTTCAATGTCCCTTAATTGATTTCCCAGCTTCTACTTATTTTCTGCTTGGATCCATTCTCCAAAACACTCTTCCTAAAGCAAAATTTGACTTCATCATTCTGCTAAAAGAATCATCAATGGTTCCCCATTTGCCTCTAGGCCCAAGCACAAACCCTTTAGCTTGGCATTGACAACCTTTCACAAATCAGCTTGTTTGTAGACTTTGATCATATTATATTTCTTATATGTGTCAGCTAAACTAAACTAGTCTATTTATTCTTCAAACTCAGCATTCTAGCTCCAACTTCAGTGCCTTTCATCGCCTATCTCTCCATCCCCATTCCTGGAATACATTCCCTCCTCACATCTTCTTGTTAAAATTCTTGGCTTCCTTCAAGCCTCTGCTCATGTGTTATTTCCAACAGGAAACTTTTCCTGATGTCTCTGGCACTTTCTCCCTCTGCAAATTGCCTTGAATTCAGCTATCTTTTTGTCTCTTACCCTTTAGTAAACTTCTTGAATTCAGAGATTGTTTTTCTTCTTTCTTTTCTTTTTTCTTATTTTTGCCTTTGAATTCTTTAGAGCCTAGCGCACTTCCTTTCCCCCATCATTATTTTTAATAGTATTATATGGAAAGATAATTTTCAACACTCACTTTTGTAAAACTTTATGTTCTAAAATTTTCTCCCTTTTTCCATTACCTCCCCCCATCCTAAGACAGCGTGCAATCTGATATACGTTAAATATGTGCAATGCATTTTAACATATTTCCCTATTTATCATGTTGTGCAAGAAAAATCAGACCAAAAGAGGAAAACAACATTAGAAAGAAAAAAAAATCAAATAAACAAAAAGATGAAAATACTATGCTTCAATTCACATTCAGTCTCCACAATTTTCTGTCTGGATGCAATTAGCATTCTCCACCTCAAGTCTATTGGAATTGCTTTGAATCACTGCATTGTTGAAAAATACTAAGTCCACAGTTGATCATCACATAATCTCGTTGTTGCTGTGTAGAATATTCTCTTAATTCTACTCACTTCATTCAACATCAGTTCTTGTCTTTCCAGGATTTTCTAAAATCAGCCTACTCATTTCTTATAGAACAATAATTTTCCATTACATTCATATACCATACCTTATTCAGCCACTCCCCAACTAGTGGGCATTCACTCAATTTCCAGTTTTTTGCCACTGCAAAAAGAGATCTACTGCAGTTCCTTAAAAGGTATAGTATTTAATGTGTTGGTTGAAATGAATATAGTCCTAGAATTGAAGAAGCCCATTTGCCGGATATGAATGTAAGAAGTATTTGACCACTCAAAGCAAAAATCTCCTCCAGTAAAAGTCTCTGAGCATGAAAAACATTTTAAGAACTCTGTTAATAGGCCTAATCTCAAACAGCATAATTATTCTCAAAATGGTTAATACATTGCAGCTCTACAAAGACATAGACATCAAAGAATATTCTACCTGGAATATTTTATTGAAAGCAAATTTTTAAGTTGTATCATTTCTAGATCACATCCTGTTCTTAACAATATTAAAAAAGAGAGAAAGGGTCCTTTGTAAACCAGCAAGAAGATGCTTTTGATGTTCCTATAAAAATGAAAGATAGGTGAATGACCCAGGTAACTGATAAGACATAATTTCTATACTTCAGCCTTGGTTTTAGTTAGTTAATGAAGGGACAAAGTTTATAGAATTAGGAATTCTTTAGTTAGCAATAGTAAGGGCTATAGGGAAAAGAATACAGATGTAGAAATCAGGACATTCATTCTAGTCAGCATTGTACTGGTAAATATTTAACAACTGGCTCTCTGAAAAAAAAGTACAGGACACACTTTTAAGCTTAGTTTGCTTTTTTTTTTTTTTTTTTTTTTGAGGCAATTGGGGTTAAGTGACTTGCCCAGGGTCAAGCTAATAAATATCTTAGACTAGATTTGAACTCAGCTCCTCCTGTCTCCAGGGTTAGTACTTTATCCACTGTACCATTTAGCTGCCCCCTTAGAATGCATTCTCAACATTTTTTGCCATAATTTTCTAGCCTAGACTACCAACAAAGCAATATATGACTTGAGTCCCAAAGCTCACTGTTATGGGAATCTCTCCTTTTTGGTGGAGATCAATGACCCATGACTACAGAGGAGAAGGATGGAGTTGGCAGCAGAATGAGCAAACTTCTGGTCCTAATTTCTTGCTTTTCTTCTTGATCAGAACTAAAGTCACCCTTGTAAAAGGGTGAAAGAACAAGAGGCTAGATATATTTATTTTGTCGCACACTGACTCCCACTGAACCACTCAACAGTACTTTTATACTATATATGTTGAGACAGCCCACATTACAAATAAATCAAGCCTAATTTGTAAGGTTTGATGATTTCTGAGAGGGAAATGCTGAAAATTTAGGAGTCAGCTCTTGAGGTGTCTCCAGCACACTCCTAGCTCTAGTTTCTATTTTACCACTATAGGTCACTATGATCTTGTACAAAATCACTTCATGTTTCTGGACCACATTTTCGTCATATGTAGGAAGAAGCTGCTTAACTAGATTATCTCTTAAGGTTCTGTCCAATTAAACAAGTCTTTGTTCTAAAAGTCTCTTTCAGCTTGAACATCCCAGAAATTTGTGTTATTTGACCAGACTGGCATTCAATAGTTTGCATTCTAAAATCTCTTCCTATTCTAATATTCTGTAGTTTTAAGTAGAATAAAAAAATAGGAAGGGCATATGAAAAAGTTAGAGCCTATAGAGAAGACATATACATGATTCATAAAATGTACTGATGTATAATATACTTGTGTTTCTAAATGCATAACAATTAGTACTAATCCCAATATCCAGAAGAGTAAAGAACTATGAAGATGATGATCTATCAGTAGAATCACTGATGAATTATGGGATGGGCTGGGAATATTATTTTGTGTTTATCAACCTCTATAGTTTCTGTGTTTAGTTTTTAGAGCCTCTTAAAAAAACTACATGAAATTTTAAACCTAGAATGTCATTTCAGAATGCTTAGGTGGGTACAAGGACTCCCTAACTAGATTTCTACAAATACTGGAAATATTAGTAATAGTAATAATAATTATGACAACAATAACAGACATTTAGATATATCTTTACAATTTACAAAGAACTTTACATTCATGGATTGCCTTATTTTATTTTTGCAGTGACAAGAACTATCCTCCTTTAAAACTGAAATGGAAGTTCAGTGATTTGTGGTGGCCTATCCAAAGTTGTAGCTAGTAAGTAGGAGAAGTGGGACTAATATCTGGGTATTATGGTTCCTAATCCATGATCTTTCTGCCACAAGGCATTGGCTCTTTAAATGATACTTTGATGCACTGAAAGCTCTCTCATGGAGGGCACATAAATATGGATCTTAAAAACTTTACTTTTTCAGTGGAGGATATTGAGTATGCCCTTTGAGGGGGCCGGAAAAGCTATTTTGTTCAATGACATATCTGAAAAGTTCATGTAATAAGAAGTCTACTTTGCTCCGCTTTATATATGAGATCTTATTAAGATTGGATTTTTAATTAAAATTGACATTTCAACAAATGCCAGACTGTCCTGTTTTGATGAAAAGCCTTGTGGTGGAATGGGTGACCCTTTGAGCCAACAACTTGAAGGCCATCAAATTAGCATCTAGAAGCCAATTTCTCTCCAGCTCAAATAGTGCCTCAGTAGCAATCAGGTAGGAGTTAGGCAAAGATAATATGCTCTTTTTTGTGGAATTATCAGAGGAAAAAAAAAGCAGTAATGGAACTGGGCACTTGGCATTATGGTATAATAGGCAGAAATCAGGTGAACTGGATTGAAGTTTCACATCAATTACTATGGGTGAGATATGGAAACTGAGGCAAAAGGCGGCTAGTAACATATAACTAGTAAGCATCTGATGCTGGATTTGAATTTATATCTTCCTGATTCTGGGTCTAATGCTCTATTCACTGTGCTACTATATATGTAAGCATGAGAATATATGACTGTAAGAAAGTGATGAGGTTCATTACCTGAAAGTTCCTACTGTTGCAATTGTTGCAACAACTGCAACTGTTGTAGATTTCATCTACTTATATCCCTCTATTAGCTACGTAGACTAGATATGAGGAAAAAATGTTCTAAAGGTCTTATGTGTGTTATTTTTTCCTTGCAGCAAATTAGTCATCATTTAATTACAGTAAAACCTACAGACTGAAAGAGTAAGTGACTTACTGAAAAAAATAATTTGTCATAAATTATTTGTCCCTCTAGCCATAAAAATAGCCTACATGATGTCCAAATTATGTTATATCAGAGACTAAGACCGAGGCAGACTAGACCGAGTAGGTTTCTTAGTCACCAATTGAGGGAAAGCCTCTTAAATTACTCCCATTACTCATCTTCCTATCTTCCAGTTTAGAGACCCTTCTAGCTTCCTCTTTCCATCCTACTTCATTCGCTTAATGAATACTCTGCCACTAACTATTTAAGAGACCTTGAGCAAATGAAAAAATTTCTTTATATGGACATGAGTTTACACCTCTATAAATAAGAGATTATATTAGATGAGTTCTAGATCCTTCTCAACTTTGACGTTTTATTTGCTATAAAATCATTTAGTCCAACACTCATTTTGCAGACAATAAAATTAAAGATGGAAGAGGTTAAATGACTTGTTTAAAGTAACAAAGACAATAGTCAGCAGAGATAGAGATTGAATTAAGGTCCTATAATTTCAAATCCTACCTTTTTCGTACTTAACTACACATCAAGTGAAGATTTCTATTTGCCAGTCCTTAATAATAAAAGACAAAATCCTATTGTCAAAATTGTTAAGACTGGTTATGCATTTAAGTCCAATGTCTTAAGGTACTTTCCAGTTCTAGAATTCTGTATTCTAAGGTCAGTTCTAGTTCTGCTATTCTATGGAAGATTAAAGAAACATCTTGTTTTCCCCATTTTTCCCTTCCTCTCTTTACTTTCTTCTTCACTTCTTCCCCCATCCTCTTTATCTTTTTCTCTTCAATAAGGGTCTGTCCAAACTGAACTCAAATAACAACAATGAAGTCAAAAGTCATCTTGCCAAACATTTCTTATCCTTCCTCTCATTTCCTTGCAACTTTCTACCTTTTACTCTCAAATTATAATGATTCTAATGGTTCATATTGAAGCTATTATTATTGTTATTGGTAATTGGAAGTTGAGAGCATTAAAGTCATATAGCTAGATATTGTAGGAAATGGATCTTAAACCTAGATCTTCTAACTCTGAGACCATTGCTCATTCCATCTCCCTGCAGTGCTCTCTGTGGGCTTCTGGCTCCCTCTGCCAATAATCCTAAAATCCTTCCTAAAAGCAGATTAGCCTAGACTCTTCTTTTCCATGAAGATTGTAGAGTTAGTGCTTGGATGCTTCATTAACTAATGATAATGAGTCATTGTACTGGCCTTAGGGGCTTTGTAAATAGTACAGTGTCAATGTCTAGAAATACAAGGAAGATGTAGAATTTCAATGAGGCTGGAACCTCACTGCTACTTGCACCAGAGAAAATGTCACAGGTAATCATTGTCTCTTCCAGTTTCAGCTCCTTGGGCTACAAAAATGTACAGCAAATCTTAGCAATTTTGGCAGTTGGTTTTTGTCTTTCATCAGTAAGGACTGGCAAATAGAAATCTTCATCTGATATTCAGGAGACAACTATCTAGAGGGTGGGCTATTTGGTTTCCTGTAGTTATACAATGTGTGAAGAGAAGACTAGTGGAATGAATGAGGTGGGAGTTCTGCTGTCTTTTGACTTGGTCAGTTCTGAGTGCTATATTTTATGAAGGACATTGATAAACTGGTATGTATCCAGAAGAAGAAACTAGGATGGAGAGAGACAATGACATAGGAAGATTATTTGAAGGACCTGAAGATATTTCACTGGTAGAAAAGGAAAACAAACATGACCACTTTCTTTAAATACTTTGAGGGCTATTCTAGAGAAATTCAGTTTTTTTTTATTTGGTCTCATAAGGTAAGACAACAGGGCCTAGAAGTGTAGAAGATACAGCAAGGCAGATTTTAAGAAAATTTAATACCAATGAAAACCAGCTGTTCAATAGCAGAATGGTCTGTTATAGGCCAGAACTCTGTAACTTGGATTCTTACAAGGTGTTAAGTCAGTGAAATTACAATGGTTATCTAGTTTAGTATGGTTGATTCATAGTTTTCTAGTTCAGTACATATACTTAGTACTCAATATAGTTCCACAAGATTCACGCCTATGATAATGTAATATATACTATAAGAATTATAATAGAGTATGTAACAGCCAGTAAGGACTGGAGGAGATTCATTCCATCTTCAGTTAGACTCCTGGTGACTCTCCTGGGGGATCGAGGGACTGAGAGACAGATTCATTCCATTGTCCACCTTTGTGGTGACTGAAGCACAAACCCTCAGACTCAAAGAGATTCACTTCATCTCACACCACCTGGTGACTGTCCTCTTGCATTTCCCCCACTGAGACCACGATCAGTCTGAAAGGCTGTCCAGAAAGCTAGCCTGGGCCCCAGGCAAGGAAACTAGATTGTGAAGGAAATAATAAAGGATTTAGACTTTAACACCTGGCTATTCTTGTGGTTATTACTTGGCTGAAATGAAGGCTACTCCCAAGACCTCCAGAAAACCAACCAAGAACAGTGCAATGGTCTTCTTCAGGAAGAGATAAATTTCCTACAAATGGACATCTTTAAGAAGAAGCCTTCAGAGATGATGACTTAGAAATATAGATTACATAACATCTAACATTTTATAGTTCTGTGATTTGTGAGATTTGTTTTAAAACAATTAGCACAATATTTTCACATCATGAATCAATGGTCAAATCTGCTATTTCTTCATTGAGTCTCATGACTGAAAGTTCCAACTTTTTACAATTGTTCTTATTTCACTCTTGCTTCTTTCTCTTTTAGAACTTTGTAATTTAGTACAATCCTGTGATTTCATCTATGTGTAGAACTTTTGGGGTGTACCCTCAACACCCACCCATTGATGCAACTCTGCAACTCATTTGGAACTCATAATCTTAGAAAGGTGAGGATATGAGAGATTCAGAGATTTGTCAGTGATCACACAGTTTTGTATGTGTCAGAGATAGCACTTGAATCCAGATCTTCCTGATAACAAGAATTTTGTCTGCATCCACTTGGCTATGTTGCCTCAGAACTTGGTCATGATAGATAAAAATTTCCTTCTCACTTAAAATGATGTAGTGAATACATATGCAATTTTGGCTTATAAATGTTCTCTCCATATGTTCAAAAAATACTGTCTCCTCCTTGATTAAGTCTGGCTTCTTCATTGATTCTAATCACTGATTTGAAAAATGAGGACTTTCCCTAAATACTAGGATTTACCTGAACTGAACCATAGTTGATCTTTTAAAAACGCTTTTTATTTTCAAAATATATGCATAGGTAATTTTCAACATTCACTCTTGCAAAACTTTTTGTTCCAAATTTTTTCTCTCCTTCTCTCCATCCCTTCCCCTGGACAGCAAGTAACCCAATATATATTAAATATATGCAATTCTTCTACACATATTTCCACAATTATCATCCTGCACAAGAAATATCAGATCAAAGAGGAAAACAAATGAGAAAGAAAATGAAGTACAAGCAAACAACAACAAAAAGAGTAAAGTACTATATTGTGATCCATAAACAGTTCCTACAGTGCTCTCTCTGGGTACAGATGGCTTTCTCTATCACAAAACCATTGGAACTGATCTCAGTCATCTCATTGTTGAAAAGAGCCATGTCCATCAGAATTGATCATTGTATAATCTTGCTGTTGCCATGTACAGTGATCTCCTAGTTCTACTCACTTCATTAAGCATCAGTTCATATAAGTCTCTCCGGCTTTTCTGAACTCATCAACCTGATCATTTCTTATAGAATAAGAATGTTCCATACATTCAAATACCATAACTTATTCAGCCATTCTCCAAATGATGGCTTCCACTCAGTTTCCAGTTTTTTGCCAGTACAAAAACATTTTTGCACATGTGGGTCCCTTTGCCTCCTTTATGATCTTTTGGGAATATAAGCCCAGTAGAACACTAATGAATCAAATCATAGTTTGATCTTGAAGAAGTTATACCATGCCTTTTAAGAATTAATTATGAAGGCTTCCTCCAACCACAATGAAGACATCAACACCTCCTTTAATTACTTACCTGGAGAAGCCCTTGATCTTCAAAGTAGTTCCTTATCTTGGGAAACCAGAGGTTATGAAATAGCTTTTACCTCAGTGTTAGTTTTTTAGGTTTTACTTCTCTCTCCCCCACCCAAGAGAAATTAGTTACATACATACAGTTATGAATAAACTACTTCTTGGCAAGGAACTGGCAACTCATTGGATGCCCATCAGTTGGAGAATGGCTGAATAAATTATGATATATGAATATTATGGATTATTATTTTCCTATAAGAAATGACTCAGCAGGATGGTTTCAGGAAGGCTGATGCACAGAAAAAGATAATGATGAATTTCGGAGGGGATGTAGGAAAACTGGGACACTAATACATTGTTGGTGGAGTTGTGAACTGATCCAATTGTTCTGGAGAGCAGTTTGGAATTATGCCCCAAAAGTTATCAAACTGTGCATACTCTTTGATCCAGCAGTGTTTCTATTGGGCCTGTATATCAAAGAGATCATAAAAAAGGGAAAAGTTCCCTCATGTGCAAAAATGTTTGTAACAGCCCTTTCTGTAGTGGCAAGAAACTGGAAACTGAATGGATGCCCATCAATTGGAGAATGGCTGAATAAGTTATGGTATATGGATGTTATGGAATCATTTTTTTCTATAAGAAACAATCAGCAGGATGATTACAGAGAGGCCTGGGGAGATTTACATGAACTGAAGCTGAGTGAAGTGAGAAAAACCAAGAAAACACTGCAACATTGAAACAAGAAGATTATACTACACACACACACACACACACACACACACACACACACATTATCAATTCTGATGGACATGACTCTTTTCAACAGTGAGGTGATTTAGGCTAGTTCCAGTGGACTGGTGATAGAGAAAGCCATTTGCTCCCAAGAGAGAGAACTGTGGGGATTGAGGGTGGATCACAACATAGTATTTTTACTGTTTTTTATTGTTATTTGCTTGCTTTTTGTTTTATTTCTCATTTTTTCCTTTTTAATCTGATTTTTACTATACAGCATGATAATTGTGGAAATATGTATCGAAAAATTGCACATATTTAATATATATATTGGATTATTTTCCATTTAGGGGAGGGAGAGGAGGGAAGGGAAGGAGAAAAAAAATTGGAACATAGGGTTTTGCAGGAGCAAAGGTTGAAAACTATCTATACATATATTTTGAAAATAAAAATCTTTAAAAGAAAAAAAACTACTTCTGATTAACTAGACTTATTGTTTTCAGTTAGTTATGAGGTACCCAATGATCAAGTCAGTAGCTAAATTACTCCTCTAAAAAAACCAAGGCTTTCACATTGCTTATGGAGATTCAGGACTTCTCATCAAATTGTCCCACCTGCTACCGGTTCTCTTTGGTCTAATAGTTAACCCAGCTGTTCACTATGTTGGACTCTTTAAAGTTCTGGTCCAGAGACATCTCTCACCTTCAGTATTATTATCAGAGTGGAGTTCCATGATAATGTCTGCATTGGTTTGTCCATATCTCTGATAGCAGAAATTGATTCAAGTTAGACAAAGGCAATGATCACTGATGAAAACTGACTAGATTCTGACAGTATAGTTTTGAGTTATCATCCCTCCACTTCTAAAATGGGAAATCATATTTCTTCCATCTAGTGGTGATAATATTGGGCAAATAGAGTTTTTGGTTCTTTTTTTTTTTTTTTTCTGAAAGATGAATTAATTGTTTAGACTCTAGAAAAAGGCACTGAAGTTGATGGACCTAGTGACAGATTAGGGAAATTCCAGTTACTGAACAGAACCTTTATTCTTTGTATGTGTATATGTTTTATCCACTCACTTCCTAGTAAGCATTCAATGCTAATCTGATCTTCTGGGACAAGATGAAAGCGTAGAGTTAAAAGCCTGTAGGACTTTTTGCTGATTACAGTCTGACCTACATAGTTTCTTTCACCCTTACAAGCCAGGGAACATAATGATGGTGACAATGCATCTGGGGATGGGACTGTTTTGTGACCACTATACAGAGAAGTAGGCTGGTAAAAAGTTGACCCTTTTTTCTGCACTCAAAAATAACCTCGTTAGATAAGTCTAGCCTGGTGAAGTAGAAAGAAAACTGAATTAGTTCTGTGCAGGGGATTTGGGATATGACTGATGCCCCTCACTCAGTTGAACGTTACAAAGGGTAACAAGCTGTAATGAAAATCTTGCCAATCATTTTTTACAGTGCTAATCAACCTTTCTGGTAGTCAAGAAGAGAAATTATATACCAAACGAATTAGCCACATCCCTGGGGAGTTTAAATAGTTAAGAAACTCCAAGCATATCAGCATAGGAAGAACCAGGACACTGAGAGGAAGTCTCTTTTGGGAAACAGGAAAGGATTTTCTTCTCTTCCCACCCTCTGTCTAGCTATGTATATTTGAAACAGAGATAGCTACTCAATCAATAGGTGACAAGGAGACATTGCATTTAGCAGGGTACAGAGATACACATTCCAGACAAAGATACAGAGGGGCAGCCACTCAAAGGAGAAAGCAGTTTTGAGAAATGGAACCCTTGGTAAATGCCTGAGGAGAGTCAGATTATGGAAAAAAGAAAATGAAACTCAGTTGAGCAATCCACCCTATTCTGAAGAGGAACTACTAGAGAATTCTATCAATAGAGAAAAGACTTCTGGGCTTTGCAATTCTAGAAGCCGTGAGTTGCCTTTGCCACACATGGATTCGTTACATATGCCTTACTGAAGGGGATGTGAAATTGTGTTCCCTTTAATCTGTAAAATGAACACTCTAAAATTGTGTATCCTTTGATCTGTAAGAAGGAAGATTCAAGTTTCAGGCCTTCTGGGGAAGCATATCTCCCCATACTTCAAAGAGTCTATGAAAAAAAGAGCATATTCTCCTGGCTGGCTTTTTTTTTTTTTTTTTTTTTTTTTTTTAAGGCAAATCAACCCATTGATACCTTTTTCAGAAATTTCAAACTCCAGAAGCCTTCAAAAATGATTTCCCATTCAATTGGAGTCCTCCTAAGCCTGGGGACTTTGGCTTTCTTTTCAACCTGAAACCGGAACTTCAAGATTCCCTTTGAAAGGGCAATTTTAAACTCACTTCTTTGCAGAATGTCCAAAGCAGGACTATGCGTTGTCCCTTGGTATAGTTGCCTGTAAGGATCCTGCCCCCTGAGAAGGCATTCTCTTCTCAGTGCCAGCCTCCATTTCCCTAATAGGACTTTGCCACTAAGAAATCAGTCTCTTAGCAAAGCTGACTTCTCATACAAGAGTAAACTTCTATTTTTGCCACCTAAAACTCTTCGGGTTTCTGAATTCTTTCACAAAGAACCTGTGCCTCTGACCAAAAGGGAATTTCTACAACTCTTTGACTGCCAGTAGAATCCCTCTTCTCATAAGTTCTGTGTATACCGGTATAAGAATACACACTATATTTATGGAAAGAATATTTTATAGCTACTGTTTTTACTAATGCCTTTTGGCTGATTTTTATTTTTTTAATTGTATTCTTTTTTTTAAAAAATAGCTTTTTATTTTCAAAATACATGCAAAGATAGTTTTCAACATTTACCTGTGCAAAACCTTGTGCTCCACATCCCTCTCCTTTCCTTCTCCCACAGCAAGCAATTCAATATAGGTTAAACATGTGCAATTTCTCCAAACATATTTCTACATCTATCATACTATACAAGAAAAAACAGATCAGGAGAAAAATGAGAAATTAAAAAAAAAAAAAACACAAGCAACAACAACAAAAATGGTGAAAACTCCAAACTGTGATCCATACTCAATCCCCACAGTCCTCCTTCTGGATGTAGATGGCTTTCTTCATCACAAGTCCACTAGAATTGGTCCAAATCAGCTCTTTGCTGAAAAGAACTAAGTCCATCAGAGTTGATTATTACATAATCTTGTTTTTGCTGTGTACAATATCCTCTTGGTTCTACTCACTTCACTTAGCATGATTTCTTGTAAGTCTTTCCAGGCCTTTCTGAAATCATCCTGCTGATTGTTTCTTATAGAACAATAATATTCTGTTATGTTCATATACCATAACTTATTCAGCCATTCCCCAATTCATGGGCATTCACTCACTTTCCAGTTCCTTGCCACTACAAAAAATGCTGCTACAAACATTTTTGTACATGTGGGTCTTTTTTCCCCATTTGTATGATCTCTTTGGGATAGAGATTCAGTAGAGACATTGCAGGATCAAAGGGTATATACAATTTGATAGCCTTTTTGATATAGTTCCAAAGCTTTCCAGAATGGTTGGGTCAGTTTACAACTTCATCAACTATGTATTAGTGTCCCAGGTTTCCCACATCCCCTTCAATATTTATCATTATCTTTTCCTTTCACCTTATGTTGGATGATTAAAAAAAAAAAACACCTGGTATTTATTTTAAATTTGGGACATAGATCCATATTGTTCTCCAGAATGATTAGAGCAGTTTTCCTCACCATGAATAGTTCATTAATGTACCTATTTTACCTTATTCATGTCAACATTTGTCACTTCACATAGACATAAAGTAGCACCTCAGACTTATTTTAACTTTCATTTCTCTAATCAATAGTGATTTAGAGCATTTTTAAGTGTGACTAGATGACTTTGATTTCTTCTTTTGAAAACTGACTGTTTATATTCTTTACCAATCATCAACTGAGGTGTGACTTTTTTTTAAAAATTTGACTCAGTTCCCTATGTATTTGAGAAATGAGGCCTGTATGAGAGAAATATGCTATAAAGCTTTTGGATATTACTTCATTGTCTATGATACCTTTTATCAAAATGTAGTTTCCCTGATTATTTCTTTTAATTAGGTCTATTTGTCCAAGATCATGATTGCTACCCCTATCTTTTTTACTTCACTTAAAGCATAACAGATTCTGTTCCAGCCCCTTATTTTAATTCTGTGTATTTTTCTGTTTCAAGTGTGTCTCTTGTAAACAGTATCATATTTACTTCTATTTTCCTTTCTCACTTTTTTTTTCATTTCCTTCCTAAAAAGGCTGTTTGGCTTCTGATTACCACCTCCCTTTATCCCTCCCCTCCCCTCATGTCTCTTTTTCCTCCCCTCTCCTATTTCCCTATTGGATAAGATAAATTTCTATAACCAACTGAGTGTGTGTGTGTGTGCGTGCGTGCGTGCGTGCGTGTGTGTGTGTGTATACTTGCTTATTTGAACCAATTCTGATAAAACTGAGGTTCAAGAACTGCCTACTCCACCATTTGTCTCTCCACTATAAAAGTTCTTCCTTATGCACATTTTTTAATGTGAGATAAATTTTCTCCATTCTATTTTTCTCTTTCCCTTTCTCCCAAAGCATCCTTTTTTCTCATTCTGCTATTTTCTTATGAAAATCATTCCAACACAATCAATTCACACCATGCCCTCTGTTTATGTAGAATTTGTCTGCTCTAAAAATGATAAAATTCTTAGGAGTTACAAGTATCATCCTCCCATATTGGAATATAAAGTTTAACTTTATTGAATCCTTTATGATTATTCTTTCATGTTTACTTTTATGTTTCTCTTGAATTCTCTATTTGAATATAAAACTTTTTTATTTAGCTCTGACCTTTTAATCAGAAATGCCTGTGAAACAATTAAGTATTCATTTTCCTGAATGGATGCCCATCAATTGGAGAATGGCTGGGTAAATTGTGGTATATGAATGTTATGGAATATTATTGTTCTGTAAGAAATGACCAGCAGGATGAATACAGAGAGGACTGGCGAGACTTACATGAACTGATGCTAAGTGAAATGAGCAGAACCAGGAGATCATTATATACTTCGACAACGATATTGTATGAGGACATATTTTGATGGAAGTGGATTTCTTTGACAAAGAGACCTGAGTTTCAATTGATAAATGACGGACAAAAGCAGCTACACCCAAAGAAAGAACACTGGGAAACGAATGTGAACTATCTGCATTTTTGTTTTTCTTCCCGGGTTATTTATACCTTCTGAATCCAATTCTCCCTATGCAACAAGAGAACTGTTCGGTTCTGCAAACATATATTGTATCTAGGATATACTGCAACATATCCAACATATAAAGGACAGCTTGCCATCTAGGGGAGGGGGGGGAGGGAGGGAGGGGAAAAAAAATCGGAACAGAAACGAGTGTCAATATAAAGTAATTATTAAATAAAAAATTAAAAAAAAAAGTATTCATTTTCCCCCTTGAAGAATTATACTCAATTTTGCTGGTAGTTTATTTTTGGTTGTAATACTAACTCCTTTTTCCTTTTGGAATGTCATATTTTATACCCTCCAGTCCTTTACCATGAAAGCTGCTGATCGTTCCATAATCTATTTTCCAAGTCAGTTGTTTTTCCAATAAGATATTACATATTTTCTCCTATTTTTTCATTCTTTTGATTTTTATTTTATTGTTTCTTGACATCTCATGGAGTCATTTGCTTCCACTTTCTCAATTCTAATTTTTAAGAAATTATTTTCTTTAGTTTTTGTACCTCTTTTTCTATTTGGTCAATTTTATTTTTTAAGGAGTTTGAAAATGGATTTTTGTGTTTTCTTTGCTATTTTGACCTGAAATAGGCCAGAAGTCTGGAGAAATATACTTAAGGCAAGGATTCTTACAACAAGGTGTTAACTCAGTGGAACTGATAAGACAATGGTTATCTAGTTTAGCATGGTGATGAATAGTTCTCTAGTTCAGTATGATTGATTTAATCTTACAACAAATAATGGTTCCCTAGTGATATGATGAGTGGCTTATACTCAATATAATGAATTGATTTAATTGTAATAGAAAATTTAAACTGGGGACAAACTCAGCCACAGAGAGAAGACTTACCCAGTCTCATGGTGGCTCTCCTGCCTTCATCACTTCTCCACTAAGACCAAGGATGCTAGCTGGTCCCAAGATCCTCCAGAGAGCTAAACTCTATATTCTGGACACTATATTCTAATCCACCCTGGTGTGGGGGCTCTAGAAAGCAGGACATTACATTTGGATGTGCAAATTGCTGACTGGCTGGCTGACTGAGACTGCTGATGCAGACTGGGAGACTGAAGGAGACAATAAAGACTTTGGACTTTATGCCTGGCTATTCTTGGGGTGATTATTCTGATGAGACCAAGGCTGTTCCGAAGGCCCTCCAGAAAGCTAACTAGAACATTACATTGACCTATTCTGTTTTTGTTTTTTTTAAGGTGATTCATTTTTGAGACATTATTTTAAAATTGTTTAGAGGGGAATTGGGGAGAGCTCAGATAAATCTTTGCCTTTTTTCTGCTATCTTGGCTCTGCCTCAAGGAAGAGATAATTTAAGAATTATTGTGTTACCTAAAAGTCATAATTTTTAAAAAGAGCTTATCCATCATATTTCAATAAATTATCAAAGAAAATTTCTCCAATAACTTCAACCCAGAGGATAAAATAGAAAGTAAAAGAATCTACCAATCACCTCCTGAAAGGATCTAAAATTTTGGGATCTAAAATGAAAGCTCACAGGAATATTATAGACAAATTCCCAGGTCAAGAAGAAGATATTGCAAGCAACCAGAAAGAAACACTTCAAGTATTGTTAACACAAGATTTAGCAGTTTCTTCATTAAAGGATTAGAGGGCTTGGAAAATGATATTCTGGAGGGCAAAAAAACTGGGATTATAACCAAGAATAATCTACTCAGCAAAAGCAAGTATAATAAAAATGAATATTCAATGAAATAAAGACTTTTCAAGTATGCCTGATGAGAAAACCAGAGCCAAATAGAAAATTTTAGTT